>NC_142734.1:24332695-24465195 GCF_051943395.1 Hippocampus bargibanti
CTGTGTAAGCTCTGAGTCATACAGGAGTGGTCCATCGGTGAAAAGGTTTCTCTAGGCGTCATTTGTACTTCTTTGACGGTGTCGGTCATTACGCTTTTCGGATTATATATATATATACACACACACGTGTGTGTATATATGTATATACATATGTATGTATGTACATATCTCTCTCTCTTGGCAGTCCATCGAAGTCGTAGATGACGTCACTTCCATTGCTTTGTGGGGTATTGGACAGTGGTTATCGGCGCTGGCGTCGATGCCACTGTAGGTGACTATGAAGCCTGATTCTGGAGCCACAAATCCTGCCACATTCAGGACATGTGAGGCCAGGACCGGGCTGGCGAGGCGGTACTGAAGCAGCACAGAGGTGTCTTTGCTCGTGCCGCACGATCCTCCTCTGGGTGCGTTTGTTTTCAAGTTGTGTCACCCATTCGTGGCATAAGGAACGCCACAGTGGCCTGTTAGCTGCAGCAGACTCCAGATCGCTGGGCTTGATGTTGCATTTCTTTAGAGTCTGTTTAAGCTGGTCTTTGTATCGCAGCTTAGGACCACCAGGCTTCCTATTCGCTGACAGGAGTTGTCCATAAAGCACCTGCCGAGGCAAGCGGCAGCTAGGCATCCGGATGACATGTCCAACCCACCGGAGTTGCCTCTTTGCCAGTATAGCCTCGATACTGGTGGAGGCGGTGCGTTGAAGGATGTCGGTGTGTGGGACACGATCCTGCCAGGTGATGCAAAGGATTCGTTGGAGGCACCTGATGTGGAATGCATCAAGGCGTCTCACATGGCGTCGATAGATGGTCCAGGCTTCTGCGCCATATAGCAGCGTGGACACACACACTGCTTGGTAGACTGCGACTTTTGTTGGAGTTCTTAAGTGGTTGTTTTCAAACACACACGAGTACGCACTCTGCAAAAAGCTTTGGAGGCTTGATTGATGTGGGCCTGGACGTCATCGTCAATTAGACAGGAGGGTGTTAGAATGCTGCCGAGGTAGCTGAATTGTTGGACAACCTTGAGGGGTGTGCCACTGAGGGTGAACGCTGGGGTAGGAGAACTCTCTTTTGCCATGACCTCCGTTTTGGTTACATTGATCACGAGACCGAGTGATTGGTAGACGGAGGACATGGTATCAAGGGCATGTTGCATGGCAGCTGGGCTGTGGGCCAACAGAGCACAATCATCTGCATACTGTAGCTCGTGGATGTCGCTGATCAGGGTCTTGGTCTTGGCCTGTAGGCGTCTGATGTTGAACAGGCTACCATCCAGGCGGAATTGGATTTGTACGCCGCCACCTTCCTGGATGGACTTATGGAAGAGGAGCGTAGCTGCCATCAGGAACAGGTTGAATATAGCAGGGGCCAGTACACAGCCCTGCTTCACCCCGACTTCCACAGGGAACGGGGAAGATTGCTGGCCACCAACAAGTACAATTGCTTGCATGCCGCTGTGGAACTGTTTTAAGATGCCGAGAAATTTGGAGGGAACGCCAAATTTCTGCAGTATGGTCCAGAGAATGTCACGACCTGACCTGTCATATTGATCCTTTCCTCTTTCATCTAGAACTGTTCAAGATGGCGGCGCAGAGTGGCTGCCTTTCCAGCAGCTCCTGTATTTTATTTTTCTGCTTTCATTCCTTTCATAACTTTGCTGCTGTGAATTGTAAATTTCTCCACTGCGAGATTAATAAAGGCAAATCCAATCCAATCTGGCGGAACTCTGAACTCATTCACTGGCAGACGATGTGCGAAAATGTGTCCGCTCCAGTGCCAGGGTTTTTGTCATTGTCACTGGAAAATGACCTGGGTTCATTGGTTCTTCTGGGGCAAAATCCAAAGAACTACAGTCTTCCTTCTTGGGTTGTTTGCGAGTTCAGGCCTGCGGAGCAGGCAGATGGTTGGACACTTGGGTTTCTTGTTATGTGCATATAGTATGACAACATATGCACGTTGTTGTTGTGGTGAATAGTTAATACCCCCACAACGGTCCAGATATGCTGGAGGCACAAGAATTCATGTGCCCTAATTCAACACCAGTTTGCTGCAATTCAGGAAATGACACGTTTTGAGGTTAGTCACAAGCTTATTTTGGTTCGCGTAAGACAACGAAATAACTCAAACGGGAAAAAAAAAACAAAAAAAAAACATCATTACGGTACTGCATAGCCACGCGCCGTAGGAAAAGAAAGTCCAACATTCATCAGGAGTCCAAGATAGCGCCCGAGTAGGCAGCCATCAGCAAGTTCTCTCATGAGCCTTGCTTTTTTGGTTGTTTTTTTCTTTTGTCACTTTGTGTTGTTGTGCGTCGTGTGGAACGGATACGGATTGTTTTTCAGCATTTTTGGCCACAACATTCATCAAGGAGGAGACTGTGCTGAGCGGTCGCCCCTTTTCAGCAGCATGAATATGCCAGTACTGTTTTTGAATGGGAGGAATGTCGGTGCCATTTGACTGTCATCGCTGGGCAGCTCTGGGGCCATTGTGCTTTTTAAGCGCCTGTAATGGGCAGCATCTTCACAGCCCCGCTTTGTTCAGTGGAAAGGTCGGTGCTGTTGGACGGTCTGCGGCTGGAGTCCAGCCGCTGGACGGATGCATGGCTTGAGGAGCCCACGATGAGAAGAAAGGAGCGTCAGCGCAGAGCGGCGATGTGTATGTGGAACTGTCGCGGCTTGGAATTGAAGCTGATTTATGGGGGACAGGACATGTGAGACAATCTCTTTTCGTCAATGGATGGTACAGCTGCGTATTTGCTTTCAACATTTAGCTTGTAGTCGACGTCCACATTGCACCATGATGTCCATGATCCACTGGTGAAAAGATGAGTTGATCCTTTCCTCTTTCATCTAGAACTGTTCAAGATGGCGGCGCAGAGTGGCTGCCTTTCCAGCAGCTCCTGTATTTTGTTTTTCTGCTTTCATTCCTTTCATAACTTTGCTGCTGTGAATTGTAAATTTCTCCACTGCGAGATTAATAAAGGCAAATCGAATCCAATCTGGCGGAACTCTGAACTCATTCACTGGCAGACGATGTGCGAAAATGTGTCCGCTCCAGTGCCAGGGTTTTTGTCATTGTCACTGGAATTCCACGACCCAGAGAATATTGGGTTTTAGGACTACATCAACATTCAATTCAGCGTAAGAAACCTTGTCCGATCGTGGACATATACGATACAGCTAGTTGCAGAGTCGCCAGGGCAGCGCGATCATCGCCACCGTCGCCGATGACCGGCCTGTCCGTGCCCGGCAGCATAGCCAACCCTATGCACCTTCGTCCTCACAATCCCTCATCGATTCTTCGACAACTCACGGTGAGAAGACCTTCCGGCATCGACTCGACGGCCGCGAGGAAAGTTTCCATCGATCGACTCAAACTGGCAGTCGTAGAGCACTCTTTGCCGTGCTCCCGTACAACGACTTCAGGCACCACGAAACCTCCTCGGCAACCTCCCCACCGACGCCTGCCATGCCCGGTGACCGTTATCTTGCCTGGCCTCACCATGTCGCAGAATGACTTTTGTTTTTATTTCTTTTTCCTTCATCGTTTTCACCGACTTCGGATCCAGGAGGGGAGCCCTGTGGCGTCACACACTCTTCTTTCATCAGAAAGCAAGTGTTAATTCCTAAATTATATGGGTCTGGAGTTTGAAATGAGGGCGGCTGTGCAAAATACAATGCAATGTAGCGCTTTAACAACTGAAGCTGGAACAAAGCGCTAACAATGAAATAAAGGGAAATGCTGTTTTTTTCACTTCCACAAGGGGTCACCCTTGACGAAGTGAAAAAAAAACATTGCCAGCGGTCTTGCCAGCGCTTTATCGGTACCCCTGCAAGAAAAACCAAAACAACCAAACAAATCCGGGAATGGCGCTCTCCATCATAGTTTGAATTCTCGAATAAATTTGGGAATGGCAATGACTGAGTTATTTTACAGATCATACCTCAGAAAAGCTTTCTTCTTTTTTTTTTACTGCGATATTCAATTGACAAATATTTTGACTTTTAGTTGCGCCCCCCCAGGGAACTGGAACCTACCATATATTCTCTGTTGTTGACCCTCAAAGAATATCCTCATGACACCAGACTTTGAAGAATGTGAGAACACCAAGGTTCATTCAAGTGTACCGCATTTTTCGGTGTATAAGGTACACCCAAAAGCCGCCATTTTCTTCAAAAGATGACCCCGCGCCTGATGCGCCAGTTGGTGCGCCTTATATGTGAAGTCATATTGAGCCACAACAGGTCTCACAACAACTGTCAGCAGCCACCGACTCCCCCCCTCACCCCGTTGAAGTAGTGCGGAACCCCAACGTCTACTCTAGCGCTGTATAATGTGGTGTGCCTTATATTTGTAAAACTTTGTGATATTTATCAGTGTCTGAAACTCGTGACAAAAAGTTAGCGGACACCAGGGCAGACAACTCTGAAAAGTTGCCTTTTACCTGCCTGGCCATAAAGTTGCCTGCCCCATTTTTCACAACTTGAAACACAATAAGATGACTAATCACAAAAAAACATTGTGGCAAAGTATAAAGGATTTTTTAAATTAAGGAAGTACCTACCACAAATGCTCCCTTGCTTAATTTATCGTAAGATTTTGCTCCAGTTGTCGTTTGTCCATGCCCTGTTCGGCATGTTGCACAATGCAATGTTTGCATTGCGTAGTCTGCTCTAAACCACGTGAATTTCTCGTTCCACCATGCTTTTAATAATAATAATACAAATAATTTCTAAGCGCCTTTCAGAACTCTCAAGGACACTTTACAGTCACGGGATAATGTATGTTTATGTTTTGTAGTGTCATACATTTTTTAGCTTCTTTTGAATCTTTCTTCTAGGGCTGAGGTTCTGTGCATGTACTTTGGAAAATGATACGCAGATGCACGACCTTATAATGCTCGGGAAAGTCTGGAAGCACAAAGCAAGCTTCTGATTGGCTGTCGTGCCGAGTATGCAAATCGCCAAATGAACCGTAATTCTGAATTTCCAAACCAAACGAAGATTTTGAAATCGGAATAATTTATTCCGATTTCAAAATCTTCGTTTAAACGTTTCATTTGAAAAAAAAAGAAACTTTTTTTTGTTGTTGTTTTGGAGACGTTTTGTAAGTTGTGCGCCCGGCGTAAAAGTTGCCCGCCCCGGGAGTCTGGGCAGATATTATTTCAGACACTGTATATACAGTGAGACCTCAACTTACGAACACCTTATAATACGAACTTTTCATCATACGAACGTCAAATTTATGAAAATTATGCCTTATAATACGTACTATTTTCATAATACACACCCACCACGGCCGGTCCATCAAGCACACGACCTTCGGATCTGGCGAAAGTGATCTTCGGCAGAAGCACGACCGAACAGCGCGGCGCTACTTTCCATACCACTTCTCATTGAATGCACATGTCGATCGCCTACTTGGAGCTTTTTGCTGATAATTTTACTATTATGGGACCGGACAATAAACACCACAGGCTCGTGTTCAGCCTCAGTTCAAATGTGGTGCGTTACTATGAATAAATTGAAGAAACTACCAGCCGTACACGTCTACTCTGCTCTGTTTATTTGTCATCCAAGACTTGGGGTGCGTTCAGTTTCGAGAATAGCGCACGACTTCTTAAAACTCTAGGCTGTTTGGAAAGCATTGTCTAACTGAATGAGTGGTGACAAACACTTGCCAACGTTTTTGTGTTGCTACACTTGAACGCACCCCTCTGTCAAGTTGCGATAGAAGTGATTGTGATTGGCTAAACGGTAGTCATGTGTCATGGTAAGCCAATCAGAGCTAGTGTTTTCACACACACCGGAACAGCGTGTCAATAGTCACGCTAAATTGTCACGTGCGAGTTGACAGCTCGCGCGTGGCCTACGTTCGCGACACTTCATTTCATTGTCGTTCTGCAATTTCATTTCATTTCAACGAGTCACTGTCACCTCACCAGTGACATGATTACGACGAAAGTGCATCCAAATGTTTGCTTGTGCTTCAAGTGTTTGCTTTGCACGAGGTGATTGTTAGACGCGAGTGTGCCATTTTATTCGCCCCGCCCGCCTTCTTTTGTCGCGTTTTATTCCGCGTCCGTGGAATCATCGGACTCGCGCCTTTTGTTGTCATAAAATCTCTGCCAGAAAGCAACAGGTGTCAATTAAGAGCCATCAATGACCATCACAAATGTAAATTAAGTGACTTTATTATACAGTGCAGTGTATTTCTTTCATTACAATACAATAGCACGTTTATTATACATAGGATAAGGTAGGTTGTGTGTAGTTTTAAGGCTTATTTAGTTTATAAGTATATTTTATGGAAACCCGGGAACGGATTATTCCCATTTTAATGGTTTTCTATGGGAATTTTTTTTTGAGATACACACTTTTCGCCTTACACACTCTGTCTGGGAACCAATTAAGTTCGTAAGTTGAGGTCTCACTGTATATATAATCAGGGATGAGAATTTTCCACTGATCTGCGGATTTCCAACGTTTTCAGGCCAAATGACCCGATAAAACTAAATATGTATTCTGGCTTTTTCGCTGTTCATTTCCTGTTTCGGCTTGTGTTGGCGTAAAGCGCCATTTTGCGCCGTTTTAGGACCGGCGTGAGTTACGAGCACCCGTACTTGCGACCACAACCGGAAGACCTTCTTTTTTGTAATTGTACAACTGCCACCGTGACAGACGGCAACGTTGTTGAACTCCGCAGCGTTGCATTTGGTCGAATAAAAGACACGAGATGGTCCTTGTTTAGATATGTCACATTTCGAACAAGTCAGAGAGCAGCTGACTCGTCTGTGTGAAATGGAATGTCTCGATCCTCAAGTAAGCGACAGAGACAGAGGTCCGTGCGGGATGATTTATTAAGAGACAACACAAAGTGCTGGTGTTGATGAGTTCCAGGGGAAGAATCAAAAATAAAGAATACCAAAAACAACCAGTGGGGGCCGGGGGCAATGGGAAACCCGACCCACATTCTACGCCGATGGCGAAAAGCAACTCGCACACGGTGTTGCAGAGAAGGAACAATCCCGAAAGGATGACGGGATGTGGTGGGGCCTCAGACCGAGCACCGAAGATCCAGGGTAATACAAAGTACAAATACAAGTTGACAGTGTCCCATTTTCGTACCCGCTGTCCTGATGCAGGGGGGTGGAAGCGGGGAGGCGCGGCCATGCCCCCAGCTGTCAATCCGAACGTGACAATATCGAACAAGTAGGATGTTTATTTGCTGGAGCAGCATTGCACAAAATGAGGCTACAAAATAAATGTTTCTGAACAAACGCGTACAACAATTTTCTCCAGCATGAGAGCATCTCACTCGCACAGCAATCGGGCTCGAATGTGTGGGAAGCCGTGCGTATTTGGGTCAGCGGAAAAAGCCGAAAGGAAAAGAAGTAACTCGGATGTGACCTGTATATATAACAGTACCGTATTTTTTTGGATTATACGTCGCTCTGGATTATAGGTCGCACCAGCCAAAAAATGCATAATTAAGAAGAAAAAAACATATATAGGTCGCACTGGAGGATAAGTCGCATTTTTGGGGAAAATTTATTTGTGATAGAGATTTCTGATAGAGAGGCGTTTGCGTTGCATGAAGCGGCAACACCAAGAAGGTCCTCCTGCAAAGCCGTTTATATTCATCTCCTTGGCAACGACCTGGGCGTGGAGACGCAACTGCACCGTTGACAAACCTCTCCCAGCAGCACGTTGTTCAAGCACCCATGCGTGAACTCGTTCCTCCAACTGCGGCCACCTAGCTTTTAACTTTTTAGCTTTTTTTGTTTTCTTCATTTCAGTAAGCGTAACCTCTGCTTTTTGCCAGTCCCTTACAAGTTTTTCGCTCACTCCAAACTTTCTTTCTGCTGCTCGATTGCCGTTTTCGGCTGCATATTTCACTATCTGCAGCTTGTAAGCTGCAGATAGTGGCACTCTTTTTTTATTCAGCCATTTTTATTCAGCCCTTCTCAGTTGTCTCATCTCATCTCATTTTCCGTACCGCTTCTTCCTCATTAGGGTCGCGGGGGTTGCTGGAGCCTATCACAGCTGTCTTCGGGCACGAGGACACCCTGAATTGGTTGCCAGCCAATCGCAGGGCACACAAAGACATACAACAGTCACTCACTCCTAGGGACAATTTGGAGTGGTCAATCTGCCTGCAATGCATGTTTTTGGAGTGTGGGAGGAAACCGGAGGACCCGGAGAAAACCCACGCGGGTCCAGGGAGAACATGCAAACTCCACACAGGGAGGCCGGACCGGGACGCGAACCGTCGACCTCTGCACTGTGAAGCCAGTGTGCTAACCACTCGACTACCGGGCCGCCCTTCTCAGTTGTGTTTATAAATAACAGGTGTTACAGAAAAATCTGACCCTCCAGAAACCGCGACCGCAGGGACGACAGATTCTGACGGGTCACAGATTTCCCTGTAACACCTGTTATAGAAATGTGTAGGCTACTGTCTCTGCGCTCACAGATTTTGACGGCTCACAGATGTTTCAACACCACAATTCAGCACAGGCCGAGAGCGCGCTCTTGCGGTTTAATGTGAAAATAACATGTGAAATGATAGACAGTAATAAAAAAAGCATATATAAGTCGCTCCTATTTATAAGTCGCACCCCCGACCAAACTATGAAGAAAACTGTGATTTATAATCCGAAAAATACGGTATATGTGCGTGTGCGCTCCCCCCTGCCCTTTTTCAGATTTTTTTCTCATTTGTCATTCTCATCCCTGATATATGTTTGGAAAACTGTTTTCATTCATTGAAGATGTTGCCTTATAGTCCGCTGCACCTTTTATATGGAAACACTTTTAAAATCCACCATTCATTGAGGGTGCGCCTTATACTGCGGTGCGCCTTATACTGCGGTGCGCCTTATACCCCGGAAAATACATTAGTCAACGGCTCGCATGTTATGCACAAATAATTGAATCATGTAAGGAAGCAGAAGTGTCACGCGAGCATTGCTATGTTTTGAACACGGCACCTCTTGACTGGGAGGCAGTTACGCTTCCGCCCCTGCATTTGCAGCCTCTTCAAACAGCGTTGCCGAGTCGCTGCCGTTAGGTATGACTTCCTCTCCTGGGCCCGAAGCATGCAGCCAAAAAAAATGTTCTGCGCACCTCTCTCACTTGGCTGTTTGTCAAGGTGATGGGTGCCGATGATGCAAGACATGCGTCAACAGCAGAGAATAATGACTGGCAGATTTTCGAACGCAAGGTCATTCCTACACCTCCATGTGGTAAATTCGGGAATGGCAGCCAATGAGTACATCAAAAACATCTCATCCGGTCAAGGGACTTGAACAGCTGAGAGCAGCTTTGCAAGTCTTGCAAACATTGAGATTTTATTTGTTTTGTTTATACGGATACTCTGCTTCAATATACAGTGATACCTCAGCTCACTTAATTGTTTCCCAGAAAGTGTGTGTAAGGCGAAAAGGTTGTCTGCCAAATATTTATTCCCCATAAGAAACCATTAAAAATGAGAATAATCTCTTCCCAGGTCCCCATAAAACATCATTTTTGAC
Organism: Hippocampus bargibanti; assembly: GCF_051943395.1. NCBI lineage: Eukaryota > Metazoa > Chordata > Actinopteri > Syngnathiformes > Syngnathidae > Hippocampus > Hippocampus bargibanti. The sequence continues at coordinate 24,342,227 of NC_142734.1, forward strand.
TAAATAAGCCTTAAAACTACACAAAATAGACCTTATTTTATGTCTGTGTAAGCTCTCAGTCGTACAGGAGTGGTCCATCGATGAGAAGGTTTCTTCAGCCGTCATCTGTACAAAAGATTTTTGTACAGAAGAATCTTTGTACAGATGACGGCTGAAGAAACCTTCTCATCGACCTTATTTTATGTATAGTAAATGTGCTATTGTATTGTCATTGAAGAAATAAACTGTACTTTTGTTTTATTGACCTTTGTGATTGTCGTTGATGTAGTTGCCTCTTGATGTCCGAGTGAAGTTGCCGTGCTTTCTGGGCGATAATACCCTCACTCGCTGCTTTTCGTTAATCCAAATCAATCAAGTTTTTCAACCTCTTCTAGTGCCTGAGACCGTTGCTTAGACAATACAGAAACAGCCTTAGCCACACGTATGGTCAACTCAGTACTTTGGTACTGGGAAGCTAAGTCACACAAACGCACACCTCGTTGGTGTTTTTTCGGTGATCTCCTTCTTCTGCTCGACCGTAGTTTTCTTTTGTGTCCTCTTTGGCTTAACACTAGCCTGTTGTGGGGTCTTTTTCAATCCCATAATAGCAAAAGTACCCCACTCGATAACAAACCACGTCCACACTCAATAAAAGGGAGTAACGAAAACTAGTCCGCCAGCCGAGACTATATGCTCGAGAATGTAATGTTCGTGAGGCGAAAAATTCGTGAGCTGAAGCGTTCATAAGCTGAGGTATCACTGGACTCTGCTTGAATATATTTGCTGGATATTGTCTAACCTCCGAAGCCTCCGTTTAGATGTGATCGGGCAGGACAGCGACCCTTGAGGGACAGGATTGAAGACCCCTCGTCTACACTGTTTTCTTTGTATAGACACCATTGATTTTGTACATTAGCCTTCTTTTTGCATGTTAAATGCAAGGACTGTATCGAAAAGGCCAAGCCACTAGAGCAGGGGTCCCCAAACCTTTTCCTGTGAGGGCCACATAACTTTCCCCTTCTGTGATAGGGGGCCGGTGTCAGTTTGTAACAGAAAAAGTGTGACGATCGTAGGGGAGCTTTAAAAAAATTGTTTTCCAGAAAGCCACACATAACCAAATACCCATTTCCAGGTTATTTACAGAAAAAAAGCCAGGAAACAAATAATAACACTATTAATGAAATAAATAACTAAATAACCCTCTCTGAGTTTTTCACAGAAAAAAAAAATCAAGAAATAAATAACACTATGAAATAATAACTAAATAACTCTCTCTGTGTGCTTCATAAAAAAAGCCATTGAACATTAACTTTCTGTTGTGCCATGCACAATCTTAACAGATAAAAGTTCGGCTCAGTTGTCAGAGCAGAATCTCTCTGACACATATGAGCAGTCTCTTAAAGTTCTTGTGTTCCTTCCTTATAATCCTTTTGTAGGTTCCAGTAGGCCGCTGTTTGCTCTCTCTCATCAACTTCCCTGTGAAAACCACAAAGGAAGAAGGTTGAGAAAGTGAACTAAGTGATACAGCACCTACACAGCACAATACATTTCACTACCATTATGGCTGTAAATATGGATTTTATCCCAGTAGATTTTATTATGATTATATTTGTTTATGCTCAGAATGACTCATTCAAGTCAGAAAAGTGAGCTTACCTATGTATGTTCATCAGTGTGAACTGTCTGGCTGGTGAGAAGTTGAATATCAGGTTCCATTCTAGTTACAGCCAGTCTCAAGCACTGATGCAAATGTTCTTCTGTAAATCTTGATCTCATCGGAGATTTCAGCAGTTTCATGCGATAAAAGCTTTTCTCGCAGATATACGTGCTGCCAAAAACTGTGGACATTTTCATTGCGTGTTTTTTGATGTTTGGATATGTGTCGTTTGGGAGGGTCGTTTGTTGAACATCCGCGGTATGGACATAGAGAGGGTGACCTCCTACAAGTACTGGACTATAAACATGGATGCCCTGATCAAAAAGGGACAGTCGCCTCTTTCGACTTAGGAAACTGGAGTCTTTTGGGGTTAAGGGGTCACTCCGTAAGACCTTGTCTGTGGTCTCTTCAGCCATCCAGTATGGAATTGTCTGCTGGTCAGGCACCATCACCACCCGGGACAGAAAAAGACTGGAGCGCCTAGTCAAGAGTTCTGCCTTGGGCTGCTCCCCGGATTATCTGGAGGAGGTGGGCAACAGATGGATGTTAGCTAAACTAAAAGCTATGATGGACAGCCCCTCCCAACCGCTCTTGCCCACCTTGACAGCACTAGATAGCTTCACTCTGATTTCCAATTCAGTTTAGGACGGTACCTAGTAACAAGTTTCTTCATTCATTCATTACCTGGAGTAGGGTCGCGGGAGGGTGTTGAACCCTATCCCAGCGGTTTTCGGGCAGTAGGCGGGGGGCACCCTGAACATGTTGCCAGCCAACTGCAGGTCACACAGAAACCAACAGCCATTCACACTCACAACCAGGGACAATTTTGAGTATTCAATCAGCCGGCCATGCATGTTTTTGGAATGTGGGAGGAAACCGGAGGAACTGGGAAAAACCCATCAGGGATTTAACCCGCAACCTCTGCACTGTGAAGTTGACGTGCTAAGTACTTTATTCACAAATGCACAAACATCTCAGAATATTAATTGTTGGAAGACTGAGATTGCAAGGATTTGAACAATTTGAATTTAAACAAGTTTCTTAATGATGAATAGATAATTTATTTGTAGTTGTCATTTGTAGTTATCATTGAAGAATAAACAGGAATCAGGGGCGGAGGTAGCAGAGATGAAGATGTTGAGGTGTTCTTTGGGGAGTGACCAGGTTGGATAGGATCAGGAAGGAGAATGTCAGAGGGACAACTCATATTAGAGGCGTCAGAGAGAAAGTCAGACTGAGATGGTTCGGACATGTCCAGACGACAGAGTTAATATAATAGGAGAAAAATGCAGACTCTTGAACTGCCAGGCAGAAGACCGGGAGGAAGACCTAAGAGGAGGTTTACATATTTTGTCAAAGAGGACATGAAGGTAGCTGGTGTGAGAGAAGAGGATGCGCAAAACCAGGTTAGATGGAGGACACTGATTCGCTGTGGCCACCCCTGAAGGGAAAAGCCCAAAGGGAAAGACAATTTAATTTTAATTGTTGATTATTTGTTTTCAATCAATTATTTCTGCCATTCGAGTTGATTGATCACATGGTTGCCCGTGAGTACAGATGTAAGCATTCATGACTGTTTGTCTGGACATGTCTTGCCATCACCTGGCCAGCAATAAATGCCGTGGTAGTCGCAGTTTGCTTACCCATGACGCTAATGAGGACACACACTATAGAAAACGGATGGATGAATAAATAATAGACATGTTGGAATGTGACAACAGGTTATTTGTTAAAAAAAAAGCTTCCTCTGTGAAATACACCAGTAAGCTTCTGCAGTCTAATCGGCTTGAAGTGACACAGGCGGCGTGGAATTACTCTAATTATTGAGAATTTCCTGCCAAGTGCCGTTTAGCCAAGTTCCCAGTACAGTCTGCCCATTGTTTTTACTTTTCTGCTCTTAAGTCTTTCTAAATACTGCGCCAATCCTGTCAAGCTGTTCTTTCAAAAGCCATTCAGCCCATGTGTTTATTTACGTTTCAATGATAACGTGCTTGCTGTCTTTGGCACAAAAAAAGTATCACGTGTTGTTTATTAGGTTTTCCTTAGATCAGTGGTTTTTAATCTTGTTGGATGCAGCAAAACCCACCAGTTTCATCTTCTCATTCACCAAACCCTTCTTTCAATCACTGAATGGCAGGCCACTAACTGTAGACCAGAGTGAGGGGTGGACATCTGCCCCAGAAAATCCACAGACTTCGGAAATGTTTGAGATGAGCACTTTGGGCTCCGAGTTTCGGCGACTCACTTCTGTCACGGTTGGCAAGGTGGTGATGGCTGTTGCGGATCCCAAAAACCAGGCAGGAGGGAGCAGAAGGTTGTATTTGAGAAATTGTATTAAAATAAAGTTAACAGGAACAAAATCTAAAACCTTTAAATCATTTGAACAGAAAAAATAAAAAGGATCAAAAGAAAACCAAGATTAAAATGAAACAAACACATGCACAGCCGACAATGTAAACACAATGCATACAATTGCATGCAAAGCATACAACAATGACCCGACAGCGAATGGTCGTGCTGGGAGTCCTTTTGAGTGTCACTGATTGGGAACGACCAGCACCTGCGAGGCAGCGGGCAGGGCTGACAGCGCTTAACCGTTGGTCCCCAATCTGAACGTAGCAGTTCGCCACTGATCGGGACGACCAGCACCTGTGCAGGTGCAGGCGGGGCCGACAGCGCCACCCGTTGGTTGCCAACCAGATCATGACAGTACCCCCCTCTTCAAGGGACTGCTTCCAGAAGTCCCAACAGTCTCCCAAAAAGTCCAAATCGCCAGGGAACAATGGTGGCGACGGCAACCGTTGCCTCTCCAGCATGCGATGGGCGGCGGTCTGATGGGAACGGAACTCGGCCTGAAGTGGACGTGAATGCGGCACGGATCGTCGTGGGCGTAAGTGTGATCCATCTCGCACGTTCACGTGACGATGCATGGCGCGACGTGGACGTTGCACTGCCAGGTGCAGAGTGGCACCCCGGACGGCCATATGGGAACGGGTCTCAACCGGACGTTGGCGTGGACGTTACGGCTCGTCGAGTGACTCAATTCGGACGCGGCGTGGGCTAACGTGGACGCGAACTGAATAACTTTGATGTTTTAGATTTTGTTCTTGTTGACTTTATTTAATTACAATTGCTCAAACACAACCTCCTGCTCCCTCCTGCCTGCTTTTTGGGAACCACACCCGCCATCACCACCTTGCAAACCGTGACAACTTCCAATGAAATAATTTATTCAGGAATTGAAAATATGCCCTGGAGCGCCATTCCTGGATTTATTCGGATTTTATTTTTTATTGTTTAGGTGCCTACAAAGCGCTGGCCATGGCCTCTGGCAATGTTTTTTTTTCTTTTCCACAAGGGGGCAGCATTTGCCTATGTTCCATGTTAGCACTTTGTTCCAGCTTCAGATGTTGTTAAAGCGTTATAGAAACGATATGTACAGTAAAGTCTCGTTATATCGATATTCTCGGGAGTCAGAAACAATATCGATATAACCGGACTTCATATATATCCGATCCTGCGCCAAACTGCATTAAAAGTGGGCAATAAATGGGGGATCTTTGATATGGCATGTAATTTTCTCCTTGAGTTCATGGATTGCATATCTAGCATGCTTTTGTACTGTAGTGAAGTGAAAACTTATGCATTAAATAAAAATGTCTTTACACTTTTTTAATGACTATTTCCTTTCAAAAATGCAACAATGCAAAATCCTCACGTTGTTCTATTCACACGGAACCACGAACGCATGTACAAAAATGTAAAAAACAGATTGTTGCAAGTGATAAAGATATCAGAATGCAACACAATTAAATACATGGATGGAAAACAAAAACTACGTTTACATGACTTACGTTGATGAAGTATTCTGCTGCACGTCAAACTCTTTCGCGATGAAGGATTTTCTTGTTGGATTGTCCTCCACAGCCACAATTGCCTTGTATGTTGTTCGGTTATAACAATTCTTACGTTTCCAGATGGTTTAAATTGGTGTTGAACAACAGTAATGTATATAAGCTCTGCTACGCCGTTTTTTTATTGTGCTCGCGTCAACAGGATAAACACGGAAGCTTGTCACGTGACAACGGGGTTCGAGAGTGTCTGAATAGAATGGCTGTGCTGTTGCGTAACAGCAGCTCCTGTTTGTGATAACTGCTACATTTTGTTATTAAAAAGACCGACCCGCTATAGCAGTGACTGTGCACATCATTTCCCATGCTGAGGGGCATTACAGTATGTTTCAGTAATGAAAGACGTGAACTCTGCTATGATTTTTTTTTAAATTGTGACAGAAACACGGAAGCCGGTTACGTGATGGGGGATCTTTAATACAGTATTGCATGTACAGTAATTTTCTCAATCATCACGCTTCAGCAGACAAAACAATAAACATTGTTGCAAAAAACGATTGCATTCATAAACAGTGCAGTACAGTGTACATGTACATAACACTGCAACAGCGAAACTGCAACGCTTACATCTTATTACAGTATGCAATTAAAAAAAAAAATCTTCAATCTTGTTCTGCTTCCCATTTTCACCTTTTAACACAAATGATTCAATCTTGTTTAACATTTCTAAAAAAACTGATGCATTTTCTCTGGATTCTAAGTAAGATTTTACGTCCGTAACACCTTGCAACGCTTGTGTCTTTGTTGGTTCTTCATCCTCGTCATTGTGGGAATCTTCTGGGGCATACTTGCCTTTAATTTCGTGTTGGGATTCTCCTCAACAGCCACGATTGCCTTGTATTTCCTTCCGAGGTCACAATTCTTTCGTTTTGTTATGGTTGAAGACGGTAGCAAAATGGCGTCTGCTCCACTGCAAGACACGGCAGCTGGTCACGTCACCAAGTCGACCAACGGCGCGGCCGATACAGATTTCGATAATGGTGGTACTGTGTAGAAACCCCTAAGCAAATATCATCTTAAGTATCTTTTGTATCGATATAAACATAGCGAAATGGCCGGCGGGAGATGAAAAAGAGCACCGTAGTAACCGGATTATCGTAATGACCACGAATCGTACTAAACGGAACTAATTATACATAAAAAGACTAGACATGTGCACGGGAAATGAAAATAGTGTCGTAATAAGCAGTATTATCAATATAAACGATATCGATATAACAACACTTTACTGTATCTGAATACAACACAATTAAATACATGTATGGAAAACAAAAACTGCAACGTTTACATTACTTACGTTGATAAAGTATTCTGCGGCACGTTGAACTCTTTCGCAATGGAGGATTTGCTTCTTGTTGGATTCTCCTCCACAGCCACTATTGCCTTGTACTTCGTTTCGATATCACAATTCTTCCGTTTCCCCGTGGTTCAAATTGGTGTTGAACAACTGTATATAAGAAGACGATGTTTCAGATGCTATTGCAGGAGTAATGAAATATGTGAGCTCTGCTAGACCGTTTTTATAGTGCTCGCAGATTACAGTGCAAGACACGAAAGCTCGCCGAAAATCAATCAATACGCCGTTTACAGATTTTGCTAATGGTGGTATTGAAATCCTTAAGCAAATATTGATTCAGCTTTATGCTGCTTTTGTATCGATATAAGCAGACCAAATTGGCTGGCGGGAGATAAAAAGGTCATCGTAGTAACCGGGTTATCGCAATAACCAGGTATCGTACTAACCGGAAATAATGATATCATAAAAGACTAGAACTTTGCTGTGAAATGAAAATAGTATCGTAATAAGCAGTACTATCGATATACTGTAAAGTCTCGTTATATCGATATTCAAGGGAGTCCGAAAAAATATCGATATAACCGGGACTATCGATATATCCGACCCTGTTTGCATGTAATTTTCTCCGTGCGTGCATAGAAATAGTATCGATATAACCGGGACTATCGATATATCCGATATTGATATAACGAGAATTTACTGTAACCGATATCGATATAAGGAGACTTTACTGTATGTATTGTATTGTATTTTGGACAGCTGCTCTCATTTCAAGCTCATTTAACTCCAGACCCATATCATTTAGGAATTAACTTTTTTTCTGATGAAAGAACAGAGTGTAATGTTTCTAACGCTATACTGAATGATGATCTAGTCTGAAAATTCAATATTCTATGGGTCCTGGAATGACAAAAACCCTGGCACTGGAGGGGGACACATTTTTCCACGTCGTTTGGTAGTCAATGAGTTAACCTGTACCACTTGTGTACACGGACATCATTGTTACTTTCTTTCGTTTAAAATTGTGTTATTTAATCCGCACCTTCCTCCTTTGCTAAAACACTTTTAATAGTGTGCACATACACACAGGGTGGGGTAACACTCACATCCTGTCCACTCACTTCAGATTCCTCGGACAATCACAGTGTTGTTGTTGCCGGTGCCACATTCTTGCGCTGGAAACGTGCAGCTTTGCCTCTCTTTTGGCAGCCGCTGTCACCATCAAAGAGGAAGTGCGGTCATAATAGTCTAGCGCTGTTGTTTTGCCCCACATCCACCACAAGCCCTCCTCTGTTTGCTAATGATGGACAACCCTCCCCTTTTCCGGGTAGAAAGCGAGTGTCAGGAGTGGGCGTGACAGGACAACGATGCCCCCGTTCCTGACAATCAATGTGCACATGGCTGTGTTTGTATGGGTGTTCACTCTCGAGAACATGCAAACTCCACACAGGGAGGTCGGACCGGGTCTTGAATTCGCGACCTCTGCACTGTGAAGTCGACGTGCTAACCACTCGACTACCGAGCCGCCAAAAAACAAAATGTTGACAAAATGTAATATTTTTATGTTTGGATGGAACATAATTTTCTACTAAATAAGTCTTGAAACTACACAAAATACAACTTATTTTATGGATAATAAATGTATTCTCATATAAAAAAGAAACAGTACTGTATAATCAAGTGGTTTTATTGACCTTTGTAATGGTTGTTAATGTCGTTGCCTCTTGATGATATCCAAGTGAAGTTGCCGTGCTTTCTCGGCGCTAATACCCTCACTCATATTGTCCCCTGTATTGCATTGTATTTTGGACAGCCGCCCTAATTTCAAGGTCATAGAACTCCCAACTCATATCATTTAGAAATTGATTGAATTGAATAGATGAAAGAAGGCAGTCTAAGGTTTCTGACACTGCATTAAATGTTTATGTAGTTCTAGTGGACTGTCAATCCAACCGTGCATGGATCCATTTGTATGAAAAAAACAAACATTGACGAAGTTAACGCATGCCTGTGTATGCAAACTAGCACTTGTCTGGAGAGTAAAACTATTTAGTCACTGAGCCTTGTGATTTTTTTTATTTTATTCATAGTTGAGTTTAACATCGATGACTGTCACTAAGTCGTTGTTAAAAAATGCACTTTGCAGATCCTTTTAGAATTATATTTCGCTTTTCTCCCCAAAAAAGTGTTTTCCTATTATTGTTGTTGAAGTATTGTTATCAAGATATCTGGTATGAATTTCGAGACAGTCTGAATTTTTTTCCCCATATTGCTCAACACGAGCCTTAATTTAGACAAACTTTAATTACAGAAGTGTTTTCAGATCAGAGCGCTTGATATGCCAGATAGCGACGGATGCTCTTGCCTGATTGTACCTTGTGCCTCTACATGATAAATTTACAAATACAGTAATACCTCGGTTTATGAACCCCTTGGCTTAGGAACTTTTCGGTTTACGAACATTAAATTTATGAAAATTTAACCTTGACATACAAACTATTTTTTTGGGATACACACGGAGCGCCACAATGAGTGATGTGTCGTTCGCGAACAAGCCCGTTCTCTTAACAAGAAAATGGCAGCCGACTTGTTTTTGCCCTTTATTCCCTGCCCCCAGTCTTTGGTTAAAGCCACGTGATTGGTCAAGAACGCAGCAGTGAGGGGGGGTTAAACAATAAATAGATAGGCAGACGACAGAGAGAGTGAGAAAAGGGATAGAAAACAGTGAAATTTGGACTCGTTTCAACTTTGATTGTTTAAAGGCAGAGTGTAGACTGCAAGGTTAAAATATCCCATCAATCAGGCTCCACAAATAACCCGCACAAGCCATCTATACACTTGATGCAAAAAGCTATCAACCCTGCTAAACAGAACACAATCGATGAGGAACTAGGTCAAATTATCGCAGCCAAAGCACCTACTAGGGATCATTCTTCAATGTGGTAAAAAAACAAGGCTATGTTCCTCATCAAGTGTTTAATGCTGATAAAACTGGCCACTGCATTCCATCAAGCCATCAACGACCATCACAAAGGTAAATAAAATGACTTTCTTAGACAGTGCAGTGTATTTCTTTCATTACATACAATAGCAACATTTATTATACATAGAATAACATATATTTTGTGTAGTTTTATGGCTTATTTGGTAGAAAATCATGTTTTATGGGTACCTGAGAACCGATTATTCTCATTTTAATGGTTTCCTATGGGAAATTAATGTTTGGGATACACACTTTTCGCTTTACACACTGTCTGGGAACCAGTTAAGTTTGTAAGCCAATGTATCACTGTATAACACTTTGGCGTCTCCGTCTGTCTCTCCTAGGTGACATCACACAGAAAGGCTTTGAGAAGAAGAGAGCCAAGCTGCTGGCCTCCTGTTTGCCCAGTAAGACAACTCCGTGAAACTAACGTTAGCGTGATGGTCTTTCTGACACACATTCACTCATGTATGCACCGCATGTATACATAGATGTACACACTCGTCTGTTTATCGTGCTGTGCATTGTAAATGTCAGTAACATGCATGTGGGCAGCACCCTTGCGCCATTGACACATTTTGACAGCCAGTGGCGCAACTTTGGAACTCCACTGCGCTAGCACCCGCACAAGACAATTACAATTGCCGCATATTGCTACATGATCTGCACCACACAGGATATACCTCTGTTAAAATAGCTAAAGAAACAAATTTAGTTCAACAGCAATTGAAAACTGTTCGTTTTACTTCAGAGGTTTGAACTTCGGTCGTCTGCCATCTTGCCTTACCGATATCGAGCCATAAAATCACCCTGCATTTGTTTCGGTGACTATTATTTCTGACTTTTGCGCGATCTGCTGGAAACTGCCGATGTAAATAATCAAATATTCATTTACCCATGGTGCATTGAAGTATTTACATCGATCATGGCAGATGGTTGCAATATGGAGCGTGAGAACAGGAGTAAAACCCTAAAAGACATTAAAAACAGGCAGCAAACATGGAAGTTCTGTTTTTTATGAAACCATTGAATAAGTCTGCAGAGTGCGAGGTCTGTCTTCTCTGTAAAACCGTCAATTATCAAAATAGCACGGGATTGATTGTGTCGTAGCTCAAGATAATAGAAAGCGTTCGTTTATTTTATGTAGGAATAAATTCCTTGACTTGAATTAACATTGTTGATATATTAGAAACAGATTGTAGTCAGGTTTTTCATTTGCCATTTAGAAATATCATGCTCCAATCAATGTATTTTGGTTTATTTCAAACAGTTTTTTATACTTTGGCAATATAGTTAAATCAGGCCCCATCCTGTTTAGAATTTGGTCCCCTTTTCAGACACAAGGAGGCCAACTGGCTCCAATTTTTAATATCCCAGATGCATCCCTGTTTCTTGCTGTGCTTTGTAAAAAATCAGCAAGGTCAAGTTCCGTTGTGGCTTTTGAACATTTTTTTGCCACCATCATTTATGATATTTTGTCATGGCGCCCAACTGTTTTCATTTTTGCTGCTATAGATTGCAAATTAGAAAATTGGATTTAGCTTTATTCTTCTTCTTCTTTTCCTTTCGGCTTTTCCCTTCAAGGGGTCGCCACAGCAAATCAGTGTCCTCCATCTTTAGAGGTTTGATCCACATGTTTGTTTTGGCCAAGCTTTTTCGTCGGATGCCCTTCCTGACACAACCCTCTGTATTTATCCGGGCTTGGGACCGGCACAAGAAGACATATGTCCCTTTGTGGCTACAGAACAAGCAACTCGCTCAGTAAAAGGCTCCCAAACACAAAATGGTAATTGGCACAGCAACATTCAAAAAAGCAAAAACTATACTCACCATTTGATGACAATGCTCTGATCTTACTGTGAAATGGGCATCTCTTTCCTTACATTACATCACAAACAGAACTTCAAAGTCCTTTAAGCACACAAAGCTAAAAACTGCTAAATTAAAACTAATAATAATAATAGCGATATTACTATTACTACTACTACTACTACTACTACTACTACTACTAATAATAATAATAATAATGATAATAAGTACAATAGCTCTGAAATTTAATTATCGTAAAAACCATGAATCGTACTAAACTGAACTCATTATACATAAAAAGACTAGAATGTATTATTTAAAATAACTTTGTGATAGTACTCACTGTTAACACCTTGGTTAAAGTAGCACGGGAAGCAATTAAAAAGAGCGACTGCAACCCTGGCCCATCAGAGCGTTCTTTCAAATAAAAAGGGCAGAGAGCAGCAGAGTCTCACGGTGAAGAAATTGACATTTCACAGCAGCAAAGGGGTGAAAAGGAAGACGAAAGGAAAGAAAGAAGTTAAAAAAAAACTCTTGCACGCCATCTTGAAGTCAAAATACCAAATAAACTAAATAACAAATAATCAACACTGGGGGAAACTACAGCAGTCCATTTTTGGGCAAAACGAGTGAATTGTGTGTCCCGACAGAAAGCCCATCTTGCAATTGAGTCAACCTTTTTCTGCCATATGATTTGTTCACTGTAAACCCGAAAAATATTACTGACTCAAAGTCATTAAGGTCAGTAAACTCAAAAGCAGATTTTTTTTGTTTTAAAAAATCAAAACTATTAACTATGGAATTTCTGAATGAGTAATGCATTTTTAATTTGCAGTACATTAATACTGAGTTAATGGCTGTCATTCAGTCTTTTCTACCGCCATTACTGAGTGGCCATCCTCTGTAATAGAAAATGGCAGAATTTCACACAATGACCAAGTTTTTTGTGATGTAATATCGGGAAAGGATTGCCCATTTCAAGGTAAGATCAGAGCATTGTCCTCAAATGGTGAGTATAGTTTTTCTTTTTTGAATGTTGCTTTGCCGATGACCATTTTGTGTTTGGGAGCCTTTTACTGAGCATCTTCATCTTTATTAAGTTCATAGATTTGCTTCTTCTGTGGCCACAAGGGGACATAAGCCAGTGTCTTCTTGTGCCGGTTCCAAGCCCGGATAAATACAGAGCGTTGTGTCAGGAAGGGCATCTGACGTAAAAGCCTGGCCAAAACAAGCATGCGAATCAAACCACTGAAGATGGAGGACACTGATTCACTGTGGCGACCCCTTAAAGGACAATCAACACAATTTTTTTGTTTCCTAACTGACATCATAAAAACGTTTTATAGCATCTAAAATACCCCAAAAACGCAGGCTGATATTTTTTGTCAAATGCAAAACACCAATAAACATTACTTAGTGTGCTAAAACTGCAACAAATTGAGCTGCGAATTGTGGATTTTCAGAAAGTCCCGCCCCCAGTTCGTGACGTCACGCCAGGACGTCTTGCCTTGCTTGCGAATCAAAACAATGGTTTCAGATTCGGAGAAGATGCTTTCTTGTTACTCATCCTGTTATGAATATGATTCAAATAGTTCTGAAGAGGAAAGCATAAATGTTTGCAATCAATTAGAGGAGTCCTCCCATATCAATTCGAGCCGTTAATGACAGCAATGTAGCACCCAGAAAATGCAGAAGATGGCGCCCAAGCTCCGTTGGAAATGGGCTGATTTGTCTGCTGGGAATTTGTGTCAGCGAATATCAAATAGTTGTCTTGGTGCAACACACAATGATTCACCGTTATTGATGTGTTTTCCTTCTAATTTCGCCATCAACACGGATCAACACGAAGTTTTCAGACCAAACAAAGTACCGCAAAATGCATTGTGTGTCGATTTCTTGGTCAGGGGCATTCCAAATTGACATCACGTGGGGATCGTCATCAACTCAAAAACAAGATTCCCTGAATATTCAGCGCGAGTCTTAAAACATAAAATATAGCTATATGCGGTGGAATCTTTGTAAAATACGCTCAGTAGAAGTCATTTGAAGTGATTTTACAAATTATGGACACGACTTGTTCGTAGGCGTCGGTTGTCCTTTAAAAGGTAAAGCCGAAAGGAAAAGAAGATGATTTATGATATTTTGTCACACGCTAGTGGTCATTCGTAGATTTGCACCACAAACAACAATGGGGTGATTCTAATATTAATCTGTCATCTGCCGGGACAAGTGGATCAAATGCATTCTAGTTCAGGGACCACAATCAGCCAAATTTCAATCTCAACTGGGCTTGACCAGAAAAACGGTGACCGTTAGAAATGAGTCACCCCACCGTCCAACCTTAAAGTGGCTCATTGTGAGAAGGATTCAGCAAGAGAATAACTGATGTTTCCCCTCCTCCAGATGTGGATGCAACCCTGCCAGATGTGCAGCTCTCTGGGGGCCACAGCAGTGAGCCCACGCCGAGCCCTGAGCCCCTGGGCCCCTCCACATCTTCCGCCTCCAGACATCATCGTGCGCATCGGAGTGGAGGGGCCAGAGATGAGCGCTACCGATCAGGTATGAAACTAACATATGAAATCAGGTATGAAACTAACTAACTGATAGTAATAGTAATAGTAATAGTAATAGTAATAGTAATAGTAATAATAATAATAATAATAATAATAATAATAATAATAATTGTAATAATAATAGTAATATGCTGTATTTATAAGCACCTTTCAAAACTCTCAAGGGCACTTTATAGTCGCAGGATAAGTTTATTTAGATAGCAAGCCAGCTAGATAGCTATATAGCTAATAGATAGATAGATAGATAGATAGATAATAATGCTAATAATAATGTGAATAATAATAATAATACATTTTATTAAGAGCCTTTCAAAAGTCAAGGTCACGTTTCAGTCACAGGATAAGTTTCTCTGTGGGTGAGCAGCGGCAGCCACACGCGACAGAGTTCACTCAACCCGAAAGTAACACAAATAGATAGAATGCTAGTGAGCTAGCTAAGAGATAGCCAGATATATAGTTGGCTAGCCAGATAGATAGCCATATAGCTAATAGATAGCTAGTACAAAGGACAACCTGGAGAGCAGTGTTACCTGGGGTCTGCCGAAAACTGATATCAACTTCAAATAAAGAAAACTCACAATACCCTTCCTGCATCTGGCTGAGTGAACTTTTACCAACTTTCCACCTGCTTGCTGTCTCGCCGCACGACAATTGGTGGCAGTGGTGGGATCGTTTCACCCTGCATGAAGAAGGTGGGATCGTTACGCCTTGCTGAAGTGGAAAAGATAAGAGGAAGCCGAGAGGAAGAAGGTGGGACGAGTAAGAAGTTGTGTAGCACGGGCCAACCAAACTGGACTGAAGAGTTCTGAAGGGGATCAAGGAAACCAGAAGCTTGAGTTGCCCCAAGAGGATGCCGTTCTTCTTTTCCATGAGGCGTCTGACAGTTGCCAAGCCAAGGATGGAACTGAGCAGAGTGAGATGGAACCAGTGGTGAAGCCTAAGACTCAGACAAGAGGTGATGTTGATTGAACAGATCTAGAGATCAGATGCACCCAACAAGTAAGAATGGACATTTGACAGTCGATCTAGTCAACATTGTCCTCCTCTGGGACCGCACCCCCAGGGCGCTGACTCTCGAACATCCAGGCCAACGAACCTTCCTCCCGCACAAGAAACTCCCAAGTTGGGTTACCTAACATGCCCAACCTCCACAGTTTCATCATCTAAGACAAGCTGCAATTCCAATGCTTTCTGAACCCAGAATTCCAGAAAGAAACGGAAGATGCAGAACGTCAGGAGCTGGAAGAGGATCTCCAGCGAGAATAACGGCAAGAATTTATCAGGGAGAGATTGGCACCCTGGACAGAAGGTGTTAATATTGTTGCATATGGGATCAAGTAAGCTACTGGCAAAGTGGCAGGGCCCATACGCTGTGACTAGGAGAATAGGACCTGTCACATATGACATTCTCTGCCCTGACAACAAATGTTATTGCTGATTATTTAGCAAGAATGTCTGAACTCTGAGGAGAGGGTGTGAATGATGTCATGATGCCAAAAGAAATGTTAAATAATTTTGTGTGTTCTGGATTTTGGATGGGAGAAAGGTGCGCATTTCTCCCCATCCAAAACAGTAGAGTTGGGCGACCACTAATTGATTGAGACTGATTGAGAAGGTGATTGCAACCACCTGGGAATGGCCAATTGCCGCTGGGATCTGATTGGCCAGAAGCTCAGGTGAAGCACCTTTAAAACTAGACTGAGCCAGTCACTTCGAGGAGGAGGAGAAGAGGGACAAAGGACAACCTGGAGAGCAGTGTTACCTGGGGTCTGCCGAAAACTGATATCAACTTCAAATAAAGAAAACTCACAATACCCTTCCTGCATCTGGCTGAGTGAACTTTTACCAACTTTCCACCTGCTTGCTGTCTCGCCGCACGACACTAGTTAAATAGCAAATAGTTAGGTAGCTAGATAGCCATATAGCGATTTGCTAGATAGCTAGATAGCAAATAGTTAGCTAGCTAGATAGCCAGCAAAATGCAGCAAAAGGTGTCTTCCGAGATCGATTATATATTGTGTTTTACTTACTACTTTTCTCATTTTTTTTAATATTAATTTCTTTAGACATTCACACAGAAGCGGTGCAGGCAGCGCTCGCCAATCACAAGGAGGAGAAGATGGCCCTTCCCATGCCCACCAAGCGACGCTCGGCTTTTGTCAAATCTCCTGGAGATGCTTGCACACCTCCAGGTACAAAGAACGGCTCATGACGTTTTCGCTTTGAGGTGCTTCAGCAATGATACTTTTTGGATGTTTAATGATTAATAATAATAATACGTTTCATTTTTAAGCGCCTTTCAAAACTCTAAAGGTCACTTTACAGTCACAGGATAAGTTTTTCTGTGGTAGAGCAGCGGCAGCCACATGGGCCAGAGTTCACTCAACCCGGAAGTAACTAAAATAGACAAAAAGCGAGCTAGCTAACTAGCTAATAGAATAATAATAATAATAATAATAATAATATATTTCATTTATATGCGCATTTCAAACTCTCGAGGTCACTTTACAGTCACAGGATAAGTAATAGATAGCGATCAAGCTAGCTAGCTATAGAGCTAATAGTTAGATATCTAGCTAGCTAGCTATACATGTAACAGATAGCTAGATATCATAGTGTGAACAAGGAGGCGTCTGAAAATATATCCCAACCACTGCAGATTAAACGTTTTGGATTGGATGAACCTTTGTTAGTCTGGCAGTGGGGAAACTGACATTTCACAGCAGCAAAAAAATACAGGAGTTGCTGGAAAGGCAGCCACTCTTGCGGTGCCATCTTGAAGTCGAAATAAAATAATATGACAACACAAAGGCAGTCTTAAGCACTTTCAACACCCTCTTTATTGCATAAAGCTGTTCTAGATGAAAGAGGAGAGGATCAAAGCGTCCTTTTCACCAGTGGCTCAGGGATGTCATGGTGAAATCTGCACGTCTGCTTCAAGCTTAAAGGATTCATTCATTCCCTATTCTTTCGTTCTGACATTTGTCAAAGGACAACCGACGCCTCCGGACAAGTGCTGTCCATAATTTGTAAAATCGCTTGAAATGACTTCTACTGAGCATATTTCACAAAGATTCCAAAGTCAAAGTGAAAGTCAGCTTTATTGTCAAATATGCTAATATGCATGACATACAGCACAGATGAAATTACTGTCCTCTCGGACCCAGCATGCAAGGCACTTATAATGACTCTCACAAACATAATAAACATGAAAACGCCAATTTGCCGGCAGAGGGGAGCCGCTGCGTGTTCACGCGCCGCCATCTTGGAAAAAAAAACAAAAAAAAACAAAAACCACCGCATATAGCTATATTTTACGTTTTAAGACTCGCGCTGAATAATCCGGAAGTCTTGTTTTTGAGTTGGTGACAAGTGCTCACGTCACGGAAGGAACGCCCCTGACCGAGAAAGGACACACTGTAGCAGTCCTTTCATCACGTCTTTGTTTGGTCTGAAAACTTCGTGTTGATCCGTGTTGATGGCGAAATTAGAATGGAAAAACAAAATAAATAACGCGATGATGAATCGTTGTGTGTTGCACCGAGCAACTATTTGATATGACAAAAATTCCAAGGAAAAAAATCAGCCCATTTCCACGGAGCTTTGTCGCCATCTTCTGCCTTTTTTGGGTGCTATATTTCCCCCCTGATGGCTCAAAATGACACGGAATACATTCTTTAATCGATTGCAAACATGTATGCTTTCCTCTTCAGAACTATTTGAACCATATTCATCACTGGATGAGTAACAAGAAAGCATCTTCTCCGAATCTGAAGCCATTGTTTTGATTCTCGAGCAAGGCAAGACGTCTTGCCGTGACACCACGAACAAGGGGGAGGGACCTTCTGAAACTGGCCACTTCCGGGTTCAATTTGAAATAGTTTTTAGACACATTTGACTAAAAATATCATACGTGTCAGTGTGTGTACGTATCAGTGCGTGTTTTGGGTATTTTAGATGCTATAAAACGTTTTTCTGACGTCAGTTAGGAAACCAAAAAGTGGTTGTCCTTTAATGTTGAAAGGAAACGCGAAGTTGTAGCATGCATTGACGAAAAGAAATTGTCTCACATCTCCTGTCCCACGTAAATATGATGTAGAGCGCCAGTCCCGAATTTGCATTGTATTTTGTACAGCTGCCCCCATTTCAAGCTTAGATAAATCCAGACCCATATCACTTAGGTAAGTCTTTAAGTCTTTTTTTCCGATGAAAGTATAGAGTCTAAGGTTTCTAACGCTGTACTGAATGAATGTTGATGTCGTCCTAAACGTCAATATTGTGTGGCTCCTGGAATTTTGGTGACAATGACAAAAACCCTGGCACTGGAGTGGACACATTTTTGCACATCAGCTGGATTGGATTGGATTTGCCTTTATTAGTCTCACAGTCGAGAAATTTACATTTCACAGCAGCAAAGTGAAGGAATTAAGGTGACCGATTTGCAATGTTTTTCCTTTGCACCAGACACATCTTCTGCATCAGAGGATGAGGGCTCACTGCGTAGGAAAGCCGCCCTGAGCGCGGCGCTGGCCCACGGGCTGCAAAGTCCCGATTACTGGATCAACCGTTCAGTCCAAAGCTCGTCCACTTCCTCGTCGGCGTCCTCCACCCTCTCCCACGGAGAGCCCAAAATCCAACCCCCGCCTCAGCCCCCACCTCAGCCTCCGCCTGCTGCTTCCATGCTGGCCGATGTCCTCGCCCAGGCGCGGCTCGGTAAAGAGTGCCTTCATCGACAACACGGTCGGGTGTATGTGTCAACGTACGCCTTATCGTGGCTCGCTTTGTGGTTCCCCGTTAGAGAACAGCGTTCCTCCAGATGTCACGGAATCCTCCGCCGCCCAGGATAGAAACTCCAGGATAGATTTGCCGCCTGCCGTCAGGGGCATGAGCCGTGGCCAGAGCCGTTCGAGTATGCTGAATACTGCTGACGGTACACACACGCACACGCACACACACACACCAACGTATTTTTTATGTTTTCTGGGGTTCACTTTTCCAATCATCACTTACAGGGACCACACACACACACACACACACACACACACACACCTACTCATTTTTCATCTTTTCTGGAGACCACTTTTTCGATCTTCACTTACAGGGACCACACATACACACACACACACACCTACACATTTTTCACATTTTCTGGGGACCACTTTTCCGATCATCACTTACAGCACAGGTGTCAAAGTCAAGGCCCGCAGGCCAAATCCGGCCCACCACATCATTTTTTTCGGCCCACGAAAGCATATCAAACTTGTTAAATTCCATGATGATTGCTAAAATCTGAGCCAAAATGTCATATTTTTGGATGTCAACCACAATAAAAGTCATTATTCTTGACTTCATATTTGAAAACGAGTTATTCATTAATTTGCTGTGTGCTCTATATGTAATATTTGAAGGGATTTAAACATTCTAATGGGTTCCCCAAATTCATAACGGCCCTCGAGGGGAAACCATAACTACAATGTGGCCCGCGGCAAAAAATGACTTTGACACCCCTGACTTACAGGGACCACACACACACACACACACACACACACACCTACTCATTTTGCACTTTTTCTGGGGACCACTTTTCCGATCATCACTTACGGGGACCACGCACACATACGCACACCCCTACGCTTTTTCCAGGTTTTCTGGGGACCACTTTTCCCGATCATCACTTACAAGGACCACACACTCCTCCCAACCCCCCTTGTAGAAGAAGTAGTGTGTAACCCCAGCCTCTACTGGAGTGCCTTATAATGTGATGGGCCTTATATTTGGAAAACTTTTGTGTATTTATATATTATATTTGAAAAACATTTTCATTCACTGATGGTGCGCTTTATAGTCCAGTGCACCTTATATATGGAAACGAGTTTGAAAATACTCCATTTATTGGGGGTGCGCCTTATACTCCACTGCACCTTATACACCGGAAAATACGGTAAATTAATATATAAATAATCATTTCTGGATTTTTTTTTTTCCTTCCATGAAAAGCCCTAAAGAAAATACTGTAAAAAATTAATTTAAACATTCTATTTATTATTGTATTTGTGATCATAAAACCCTGCAATATTTTGCCGCTCGTAAAAAGGAAGAAAATACCGCATACAATACTATTCTGCAATTTCTATTTTTGTGTGTGACAAAAAAAGGGAAAATGATGGCGACATTCATGTTTTCAAAGATGTCATTTATTGAAGGTGCGCCTTACACAACGATGAATATATAGTGATACCTCAGCTTACGAATTTAATTGGTTCCCAGAAAGTGTGTGTAAGGCCAAAAGTGCGTCTGCCAAACATTTATTTCCCATAAGAAACCATTAAAATGAGAATAATCCGTTCCCAGGTCCCCATAAAACTAGATTTTCTACTAAATAAGCCTTAAAACTACACAAAATAGACCTTATTTTATGTATTATAAATGTGTTGTATTGTAATTAAATAAATAAACTACTGTATAATAAATGTGTTTTATTGACCTTTGTGATGGTCGTTGATATAGTGGCCTCTTGATGATATCCGAGTGAAGTTGCCGTGCTTTCGCCTTATATAATACCCTTACTCACACTGCCCCCTGCTAGCTGCTTTTCGTTAATCCAAATCAACAGAAGTCTTTCAACCTCCTCTATTGCCTGAGACTGTTCCTTAGACCAGTGTTTTTCAACCAGTGTGCCGCGGCACACCACTGTGATATCGTCAGGTGTGCCGCGGGAAATTATCTGATTTGTTTGCCTGTGCAGTCTAGCGCCTGGCAGAGTAATCATGTAGTACTCTTCCATACCAGCAAGTGACAACAGAGGGTAGTTGTGCGTCACTAATTCGCTTTGAGACAAGCGAATTAGCAACGCAGGGATAGCGCGGCAAGTGCAGATTGTGGCTAGCGGGACGACGGTGAAAGCGATGGAGAGGTTTTTGAAGAGGACAAATGATGACTCAGAAGTGGACCCTGGACAAAACCCGGACCCAAATGAAGGCCCTAGTATGGATGGAGGTCAAAAAAAGCAAAGACAGTGACGTCAAGCAAAGTTTCTGGCAATACAACGAAAGCTATGTCTCATTTGGATTTACTTTTACCGGAGATGCAGCGGCACCGACTCCATTGTGCTTGGTTTGTGGTGAAAAGCTCTCCAACAGCGCTATTGTCCCAAGTAAGCTTAAACGCCATCTCCAAACGAAACACCCCTCAGTCCAAAATAAAAATGTGGACTACTTTGTTCGCCTGCGTGAACAAACGGGGAAACAGGCAAGGTGCTGGCCCGTGTGTATGAGCTGCGAGAGGAACTTAAATGTTATGTCCGACTACGCAAAGCTGCTTGCAAGTGATGAGTGGTGTGCAAGGCTGGGATACCTGGCAGATATTTTTCATCAGCTCAATGAACTGAACACACGAATGCAAGGTCGAAATGAAAATCTGCTTAGATTAGATCTGTTTAGTTCAAATAAAATAAATGGTTTTCGTTCAAAAGTGCACCTCTGGCAGCAACATGTGGAAATGGGGCAATCTTGAAATGTTCCCATTCACCAATAAACGGCAAGATGTCAATACTACTGCACTGTGTGAGTTAATAGTGAAACATCTGAAAACTCTTGAGGAGAAGATGACATTTTATTTCTCTTCAGCCTCCACGGAGCACCTTGGCTGGGTTAGGGACCCATTCAGCTCAGCATCAGCTGTTGGAATAAACATGTCTTTACAGGAGCAGGAGGAACTAACTGAACTGAGACAAGATTGTGGCCTCAAGCTAACCTTTGCTTCTCTACCTTTGGACAGTTTTTGGTTGGCAGCTGCCAAGGAGTTCTCCATGCTGGCTAACAAAGCTATTTTGACATTTTCATCAACATATCTGTGTGAGGTGAGCTTTTCAAGCCTGACTGCAGTAAAAACAAAAGACAGAGAAAGACTGAGAGCTGTGGAGGAAGAGCTTCGTGTGTGTCTTTCATCCATCCCGGCCAGGATATCAGCTCTCTGTTCGTCCAAACAGGCCCAGGTTTCACACTGAGTAAATATAAATATGAAATATTATAAAATAATTTTTTCTTTGTGTTTAGTTAAATCCTATGTTATAATATAACATCATTCTTCAACGTTTAAAAAAAAGCTTATATTACCAATATAACATTTTTTTATTTTTTTTTTCCCCCAAGATGGCGCCTGAGTAGGCAGCCATCAGCAAGTGCTCTCACGAGCCTTGCTTTTTTGTTGTTTTTGTCTTGTTATTGTGTTTTCTTTTGTCACTTTATCTTGTTGTGCGTCACGTGGAACGGATACAGATTGTTTTTCAGCATTTTTGGCCACGACAATCATCAAGGAGGAGACTATGCTGAGCGGTTGCGCCTTCGGCAGCATGAATATGCCAGTGTTGTTTTTGAATGGGAGGAATGTTGGAGCCATTTGACTGCCATCGCTGGACAGCTCGGGGGCCATTGTGCTTTTGTGCTGCCTGTAATGGGCAGCATCTTCACAGCCCCGCTTTGTTCAGCGGAAAGGTCAGTGCTGTTGGACAGTCTGCGGTTAGATGGATGCATGGCTTGAGGAGCCCGCGATAAGAAGAAAGCGGCGTCAGCGCAGAGCGCCGATGCGTATGTGGAACTGTCGCGGCTTGGAATTGAAGCGGATTTATGTGGGACAGGAGATATGAGACAATGTCTTTTCGTAATGGATGCTACAGCTTCATGTTTGCTTTCAACATTTAGCTTGTAGTAGACGTACAAATTCCACCATGACGTCCCTAATCCACTGCTGACATGGATGCTTTGATCCCTGATCTCTTGGATGCAACTAGAACTGCTTCATGTCATCACAAAGAGGGTACAGCAAGTCCTGAAGATGAATGACTCTGTGTCTTTGTGTTGTCATATTTGTTTTTTTGTTTCTTTCCCGAAGATGG
This sequence comes from Hippocampus bargibanti, assembly GCF_051943395.1. Classification (NCBI taxonomy): domain Eukaryota; kingdom Metazoa; phylum Chordata; class Actinopteri; order Syngnathiformes; family Syngnathidae; genus Hippocampus; species Hippocampus bargibanti. Next base: position 24,365,329 of record NC_142734.1, read on the forward strand.
CGGCGCGTGAACACGCAGCGGCTCCCCTCTCCCGGCAAATTGGCGTTTTCATGTTTATTGTTTGTTAAAGTAATTATAAGTGCCTTGCATGCTGGGTCCGAGAGGACAGTAATTTCATCTGTGCTGTATGTCATACATATTAGCATATTTGACAATAAAGATGACTTTGACTTTGATAGTTGTATATATTTTTTTTATTTAATTGTTATTAACAATATCAGAATCAGAATCATCTTTATTGCCAAGTATGTAGGACACACAAGGAATTTGTTTCCGGTAGAACACGCTGCACTAGTATCGTTGTCAAAAAAACTGCTAAGTGGCACTATGTTATGACCTGTCATATTGTGTTGCACATTATGTGTTTTGTGTATGCTGTGTCTGGTATATTGTTTATTCAATATAATATTGTTATATTGTTAATTCAATATAATAAAAAATGTGAAAAAAAGCATACATTAACAGTTAATACTTTTTTCCCCACATTTTCAGCTGGGGGTGTGCCCCGAGATAATTTCAATGGAAAAAATGTGCCCTGGCTTGAAAAAGGTTGAAAAACACTGCCTTAGACAACACAGAAACACCCTTAGCCACACGTAGCAATGGTCGACTTAGCGTACTGGTCCTGGGACGCTAAGTCACACAAACGCACACCTCATTGGTGTTTTTCGATGATCTCCTTCTTCTGCTCGACCATCATTTTCTTTTGTGTCCTCTTCGGCTTAACACTAACCTGTGGTGGGGTCTTATTGGCTCCCAAAAAACCAAAAGTATCCACCTGATAACAAACCATGTCTGCACTGAGTGAACTAAAAAAAAAGTGGCCGTGGAAAACTAGTCCGCCAGCCCCATGCCGCTGTTCGAACATATGTTTTGGTGTTCATCCACCGAAATCAAGATTATATTCTTGCCAATTTTAATGTTCGTAAGGCGAAAGGTTTGGAAGATAAAGCGTTCGTAAACTGAGGTATCACTGTCCGGTATTAAAATGAATGATTGATGAAAAGGTTTCTTCAGCCGTCATCTGTACTTCTTTGAAGGTCGGACGTTTTCGCTTCTGTGGGTACCCTCAGTGGTCATTTAAAGGACAACCGACATCACTTTTTTGTTTCCTAACTGACATCAAAAAAACGTTTTATAGCATCTAAAATACCCAAAACGTATGCTATTTTTTGTCAAATGCAAAACACCAATAAAAATGACTTAGTGTCTAAAAAGTACTTCAATTTGAAACCGGAAGTGGCCAGTTTCAGAAGGTCCCGCCCCCATGTTCGTGGTGTCACGGCAAGACGACTTGCCTTGCTCGAGAATAAAAAAAATGGCTTCAGATTCGGAGAATACGACTTGCCTTGCTCGAGAATCAAAAAAATGGCTTCAGATTCGGAGAATATGCTTTCTTGTTACTCATCCAGTTATGAATATGATTCAAATAGTTCTGAAGAAGAAAGCATACATCTTTGCAATCGATTAAAGAATTTATTCCGGGTCATTTTGAGGCATCAGGGGTGTCGCACCCAAAAAAAGGCAGGAAATGGCGATAAAGCCGTGTAAGGAATTAATCAGCCTGTTTCCACAGGCTGATTAATTCCTTACATGGAGCTTTGTCGCCCTCTTCTGCCTATTTTTGGTCCTACACGACATTTTCAGACCAAAGTACAGCAAAATGCATTGACGTGATGGAAGGACTGCTACAATGTGTCCTTTTTGAGTCAAGGGTGTTCCTTTAGTGACTCCTTTAGTGCGGACTCGTCACCAACTCAAAAACAAGACTTCCGGAATATTCAGTGTGAGTCTTAAAACGTAAACTATAGCTATATGTGGTGGAATCTTTGTAAAATATGCTCAGTACAAGTCATTTGAAGCCATTTTACAAATTATGGACACAACTTTTCCGGAGACGTCGGTTGTCCTTTGACAAATGTCAGAAAGAAAGAATAGGGAATGAAACAAAAAAAATCTGAAGATACAAAAAGGAGAGGAGTAGCAGTACCTTACATTGCAGGAGTTTCTCAAAAAAGGGTCCTTTTGACAACACAAAATTCCTACTTATTTCAAACCGATAAACACTTTAAGGCAAAAATTAGTGCATCCAAAAGATAGGCTACCAAATGAAAAACAAAGTAATGTAGTTTATTCAATACATTGTAAGAATGAAAATTGTAAAGAGCAGTACATTAGCGAAACTAAACAAATTCTCAAAAAAGACTTTATCAACATCGCAGGGATAATACTAGTGGGCCTCAATCGGCAGTACATTTGCACGTAAAAGCTAGCAACCACTAATTTGACGACAATGAGGTTAAAATCTTAGCGAAAGAACATAGATGGTTTGAAAGGGGAGTAAAAGAAGCGATTTTCATAAAACAGCTAAATCCTTCATTAAACCGATATGGCGGGGTGAGGTTCAATTTGGATCGTTCGTACAACAGCCTATTTAGGCAAAATAGGATTAGTAATACTGATGAGGTGATACCGGTGGAAGTGGGGCAATCAGGCCAGTCGTTAGTCAGAACAATAGGAACAATCAGTGGAGCTGCAAGGAGTAGTCCTCTGCTCCCCCCAACCTGAGAGGAGGGACCTATCATAGCAGAGTCCGACACCACCATGTCTGGACAGTAGGGATATATATATAGGGCCTAAACTACCAGTAAGACTTTAGTTTGCTAACGAAGTTTCTTGGATAAGAAGCGAAACGTCCGACACCTTCAAAGAAGTACCGATGACGGCTGAAGAAACCTTTTCATCGATGGACCACTCCTGTACAACTGAGAGCTTACACAAAATGAATGATTGTTTTTTTTTCCTCCCCATATTGTTATTGAAAGCCATCTATAATGATGACACTGAAGTGACGGAATATGGCGCTAATCCCACATTTTGTCTTTCTTTCTTTTGGGTGGATTATTCCATCTTGACTATGATTTATGAAGGAAAGCGAAAAGGTAATTCAAGTGGGAATGGAAGAGACGCCCAAGACGTCCTTGTCAGCTTGCTTTCCAACCTGTCACTCTCCATGTTTGTCTTGTGATTTCCGCTTCGATTTTTAGGCCCTCCCTCCTCAAAAATCCTCCGCCCTGCGTCTGTCCAACTCACATTCCAAACTTTCCTGTTGCTGATTTTTTGATACCGACTGACTGAGTGCGTGTGTACGACTGTAGCAACGTATGCTCGGCTCGCACATGTGGGTAATGTTTTGCTTTCTTGGTTTGTTTATTTGTTGACGCCTGCGGTTGTCTGTGAAGGTGTGCCTGTCAACAGCAGAGTGTCCACCAAGATTCAACAGTTACTCAACACGCTCAAGCGCCCGAAGAGACCACCGCTCAGTGAATTCTTCCTTGATGACTCAGAGGAAATAGTTGAAGGTGAGAACATTAGCCTGATCGTATACAACAGTGGCGGGCCGTCAGGGCCTGCAAGGCCTTCTCTGCTGGCCTATAAATATCTGAATCTCAGATAATGTCAATTATATTTTGACCTTGAAGACTTATGAAATAATTCCAAATTATATTTTAGCTTCCTTTTCCCCTGTTGCGCTGCTTCCAGATTTGTGTTTTCATATTTAAAGGACAACCGACACCATTTTTTGTTTCCTAACTGACATCAAAGGCAAAACACCAATAAAGTTGCCCAAAACGGCCACTAATGAACTCAAAACTGGAGAGATTCAGAAACTCCCGCCCCCAGTTGGCAATGTCTCATCAGTATATTCCTTCACAAACTGCCTTGCTGCAGAATCAAAACAATGGCTTCAGAGAGTTCAGATTGGGAAAAAGATCCTTTCTTGTTACTCATCGTTATGAATATGATTCCAATAGTTCTGAAGAGGAAAGCATCAGTGTTTGCCATCGATTAAAGAAGTCCTTCCGTATCAATACGAAACTGGTGAAGGACACGACATGAACCATCAACTTGGGTGATATGTGGCATATAAGGACATGAATAACAAATAATAAGCTACAAGATGTCAGCAATAGTTGCACATGCAAAAGTTGTTTGAACTTTCATGATAAAGAGTTACGAACTTGCGTATGAATGACAGCGGTTATCCATCGCTAACTCCGGTTAGCTCCTCGTTCCAGCAGCTGAATGTTTGTCCGATCAGTTTGCTCCTCTATTATGACAATTGCTCTCTTTCACCACTATAAGCAACTTTCTACCCGTTGTCAGGCTGAGACGATGACAGCGGTTATCCAAGCGGGGATTCGCGCAGTCCGGGTAGCTCCTCGGCTGGCGCTATACTGCTCTGCTCCATTGAAAATGCTGCATGGTTTGTTCGCTGGGAATTTGTGAAAACTTACACCTTCTTTATGCGTGTTACAGCAATTTGCTGCCACACGATTCACCATCGCGTTATTTATGTAATTGTCCTTCTAATTTCGCGATCAACACTGTATTTTCAGACAAAAAAAGTACCCAAATGCATTGCGTGTCGCTTTCTCGGTCAGGGGCGTTCCGAATGTTCGGCACTTCCGGCATTGACATGAAGTTGAAAACGACTTCATGAATATTAAGCGCGAGTCTTAAAAGGTAAAATATAGCTATATACGGTGGAATCTTTGTCGAATGCGCTCAGTAGAAGTCAATTGAAGTGATTTTACAAATTATGGATGCAACTCGTCCGGAGGCGTCGGTTGTCCTTAAAGGACAACCGATTCCTCCGGACAAGTTGTGACGCACAATGCATTTTTGGGTACTTTGTTTGGTCTGAAAACTTTGTTGATCCGTGTTGATGGCGAAATTAGAAGGAAAACACATAAATAACGCGATGGTGAATCATTGTGTGTTGCACCAAGACTACTACAGTTAAGTCTCGTTATATCGATATTCTTGGGAGTCAGAAAAAAATGTCGATATAACCGTACTATCGATATGTCCGATCCTGTGCCGTACTGCATGAAGCGGAGGCAATAAATGGGGGATCTTTGATATGGCATGTAATTTTCTCATTGGGTTCATGGATTGCATATCTAGCATACTTTTTTTGTACTATAGTGAAGTGAAAAATAAACTTACACATTAAATAAAAACGTCATTCATTATTTTTATAACGCACTCTTGCAATCGTGACTCTGAGCATCACTCGACATTGTTGACAGTGTACACACGAAAGAAATCACGAACGCCAGCATGTACAAACATATGAAAAACAGTGATTATTGCAAGAGATAAAGATATCTGAATACAACACAATTAAATACATATATGGATAACGAAAACTGCAACGTATACATTACTTACGTTGATGAAGTATTCTGCGGCACGTTGACCTATTTCGCGATGAAGGAGTTGCTTGTTAGATTGTCCCCCACAGCCACGATTGACTTGTAGGTTGTTAGGATATCACAATTCGTTTCCCCATGTTTGAAATTGGTGTCAAACGCCTGTATACTGTATAAGAAGACTACAGCATTTTGACGTTCTCTTCCTCTTTGATCGAGGTCCAAAGTCCAACGTTTCGTATGCCGTCTTTATTTTATCCTTACTCTTCAACCACGTTGATAAAGTATTTTGCGGCACGTCGAATTCTTTTGCAATGGAGGATTTGATGGATTCTCCTCAACAGCCACAATTGCCTTGTACAGTATTTCGTTCCGAGGTCACAATTCTTTTGTTTCGCCATGGTTGAAAATGGTATAAAATGGCGTCTGCTACACTGAGCAAGACACGGAAGCTGGTCACGTGACCAAGTCTGATACAGATTTCGATAATGGTGGTACTGTATAAAAACCCCTAAGCAAATATCGATTCACCTTAAACTGCTTTTGTATCGATATAAACATAGCAAAATGGCCGGCGGAAGATGAGAAAGAGCACCGTAGGAACCGGATTATCGTAATAACCATGTATCGTACTAAACGGAACTAATTATACATAAAAAGACGAGAAATTTGCCGGGAAATGAAAATAGTATTGTAATAAGCTGTATTATCAATATAACCGATATCGATATAACGAGACTTTACTGTATTTGATACGACCTGACACAAATTCCCAGAAGACAAATCAGCCCATATCCAACGGAGCTTGGGCGCTATCTTGTGCATTTTCTGGGACGCTACATTTCAGTCCAGATGCCTCAAAATCATCGTCTTCTTCTTCCTTTCCTTTTGGCTTTTCCCTTCAGGGGTCGCCACAGCGAGTCAATGTCCTCCATCTATCCCGCTTTTGTGCATCCTCTTCTCTCACACCAGCTACCTTCATGTCCTCTTTGACCACATCCATAAATCCTCTTCGGTCTTCCTCTCTGTCTCCTGCCTGGCAGTTCAAGGCTCAGCATCCTTCTCCCGATATAGTCACTCTCTCTCCTTTTGACATGTCCAAACCATCTCAGTCTGGCCTCTCTGACTTTCTCTGCAAAGCCTCTAATATGAGTTGTCTCTCTAATGTACTCATTCCTGATCCTATCCAACCTGGTCACTCCCAAAGAAATCAACATCTTCAGCTCTGCTACCTCCAGCTCTGCTTCCTGACTTTTCTTCAGTGGCACTGTCTCCAGTGCAAACATCATGGCTGGTCTCACCACTGTTTCATACACTTTTCCTTTCATCCTAGCTGAAACCCTTCTATCACACATCACACCTAACATTTTTCTCCAGCCGCTCCAGCCTGCCTGGACACGCTTCTTCACCTCTTTTCCACACTCTCCATTGCTCTGGACAGTTGACCCCAAGTACTTAAAATCCTCCACCTTCTTTATTTCTTCTCCCTGTAGCATCACTCTTACACTTGAATCCCTCTCATTCACACACACACATTCCGTCTTGCTGCGACTGATCTTCATCCCTCTCCTTTCCAGGGCATATCTCCACATCTCTTGTTTCTCCGCCACCTGTTCCCCGTTCTCGCTACAGATCACAATGTCATCTGCAAACATCATGGTCCAAGGACATTCTTGTCTAACATCGTCTGTCAGCCTGTCCATCACCATAGAAAATAAGAAGGGACTCAGAGCTGACCCCTGGTGGAGTCCCACCTCCACCTTGAATTTCTCCGTCACACCGACAGCACACCTCACAACTTTCTTACAATCATGATACATGTCTAGCACCCCTCTGACATACTTTTCTGTCACTCCAGACTTCCTAATGCAATACCACAGCTCTTCTCTGGGTACCCTGTCGTACGTGGTCAAGATGCCTCAAAGTGACACAGAATAACTTCTTTAATCGATTGCAAACATTTATGCTTTCCTCTTCAGAACTATTTGAATCATAATCATAACTGGATGAGTAACGAGAAAGCATTTCTGAAACTGGCCATTCTGAAGCATTTCTGAAATTAGCCATTTCCGGTTTCATTTTGAAGTAGTTTTTTGACACATTATGTCATTTTTATTTGTGTTTTTCGCGTGTTTTGGGTATTTTAGATGCTCTAAAACGATTTTCTGATGTCAGTTAGGAACCAAAAAAATGGTCTCGGTTCTCTTTTAAGCATTGAACCAATCGCATTTCCGCCAAAATTTGTGACCAGGCTCAGAAATCCACCTGGACGCCTTCACAATAACTTCTGCAGGCACCCACAGAAAAACTTATCCCGTGACTGTAAAGGGACCTTGAGAGTTTTGAAAGGCACTTAAATGAAATGTATTATTATTATCTTTATTATTATTATTACTTTTCAAGAAAAAATGGACTTCATGAAGAAAGGTCATTTCCTGGCTAATGGCACCCTCTAGTGGACTTGTCGTAAATCACACCACCTTTTTTTAGATTGATTGAGACGTAGCACTACTGAAGGCCTAGTGATGAAATCCATGTCCCACCACTGCATTTCAATCATTTCCCCCCAAAAAGGGGTGGTGGTGGTGGTGGTGGGGGGGGTGACCGGTGCTGTTTGTGGTGAATGTGTTTTTTGTTATTCAGTCCCCCAGCCAGACCCCAACACCCCAAAGCCGGAAGGTCGTCAAATCATCCCGGTGAAAGGGGAGCCCCTGGGCGTGGTTAGTAACTGGCCTCCTGCCCTGCAAGCGGCCCTCGCCCGCTGGGGGGCCACCCAGGCCAAGAGCCCCGCCCTCACAGCGCTGGACATTACGGGAAAACCCCTCTACACTCTCACATACGGTGAGCGCAGTCCAACTTGGAAGCAAGCCTTTCATAACGGCACAGAGGAGATGTTATTGACAACAGAAGCCGACGTTGTCCATCCATCCATTTTCCGTACCGCTTATTCCTCATTAGGGTCGCGGGGGGTGCTGGAGCCTATCTCAGCTGTCTTCGGGCACGAGGCGGGGGACACCCTGAATTGGTTGCCAGCCAATCGCAGGGCACACAAAGACGTACAACAGTCACTCTCACACTCACACCTAGGGACAATTTGGAGTGGTCAATCTGCCTGCCATGCATGTTTTTGGAGTGTGGGAGGAAACCGGAGTACCCGGAGAAAACCCACGCGGGCCCGGGGAGAACATGCAAACTCCACACAGGGAGGCCGGACCGGGACGTGAGCCGGTGTGCTAACCAGTCGACCACCGGGCCGCCAGCCGACATTGTGATCATGCCAAAAGAGAAAATGGTGCATGCGCGCTCTCTCTCTCTTGCTTGCGTTCTCTCCTTTTTTCTTTCTCTCACTCTATTTCTTTTTCTCTCTCTTGTTCTCTCGCTCGCTCTGTCTTTGTCTTCCTCTCTCGCGCTCTCTCTCTCTCTCTCTCTCTCTCTCTCTCTCTCTCTCTCTCTCTCTTTTCTTTTCTCTCTATCTTTCTCTTTCGTCTCTCTCTCTCTCTGTCTTTCTCTCTGTCTGAGTGTCTCTCTTTCTCTCTCACTCTCTCGCTCTTTCTCTCGCACTCTCTCTTTTTCTTTCTCTTGCTCTCTTTCTTTTTCTCTCTCGCTCTGTCTTTCTTTCTCTGACTCTCTCTTTTCTCTCTCTATCTCGCTCTCTCTCGCTCGCACTCTCTCCCGCTGTCTCTCTCTTTTCTCTCTCTATCTCGCTCTCTCTCGCTCGCACTCTTTCCCGCTGTCTCTTTGTCTCAATGTCTCTCGCTCGCTTTCTCTCTCTCTCTCTCTCTCTCTCTCTCTCTCTCTCTCTCTCTCTCTCTCTCTCTATCCAGCTCTCACTCGCTCGCTCTCTCCCTCTATTTTTCTTTTTCTCGCTCTATCTTTCTTTCTCTTTCTCTCTCTCCCTCGCTCTCTCTCTCTCGATCGCTCTCACACTCAAACTCAAGTTTGCACTGGTTTCAATTAATGCATGTACATCGCATCGAGCCAGCTTGGTTTGAGGGGCCACCATTGAACACGCTTCACTGCCACCGGGTGGCAGACTGAACAACAATGCAGCAAAGTGACTCATAATATCCTGTAGGGCTGTGCGACGTGGCAAAAATTGTATTAATCTATTTTTATGTTGGATATCTTCGTCGAGATACTACTGTTGATTTAGTGAAAACCAAACCATTAAAATAATGAATGGTTTGCTGCATAACTGACGGACATGAACTAAGTCAGCAATAAATAATATATACACAAGTAACATGCGAGTTACGACCGGCGTGAGTTGCGGCCACGAAGGCCAGACCCTTTTTTTTCTGTTGTTGTTAATTCTACGCCATTTGGAATGGATTTCGACTTACAACCGTTTGACTTATGACCGTTTTGTCGGAACAGAACCCGGTCGGAACTGGGATGTTTCCTGTAGTTAAATTCATATTGTACAGCAGGTGTACTACAGTAACTTGTCATCAAAATGACAAAAAAGTCTGCATGCAAAACTAGCATTACATTAGCCACACTAAACTCATTTGCCCCCAAAAAGCTGCCGGCTACAAACATTATTTGAATTTTAAGTGGCGACTCAACAAAATAAAATTGGAATTATCAACATTTTGATTTCTTCTTCCCAGGCAAATTGTGGGGTCGCAGCCTGAAACTGGCTTACACCCTCCTTCATAAACTTGGCACCAAGGCGGAACCTGTGCTCTCGCCCGGTGATCGAGTACGAGCGTCTCAATCGCCGCCTGCTGACTGCATGTCTGTCCATGTGTCGCTTGTGATGTTGAAATGGATTAATTGTCATCTCCTAGGTGGCACTGGTATACCCAAACAATGACCCCGCTATGTTCTGGGTTGCATTCTACGGCTGTTTGTTGGCTGAGGTCATTCCTGTGCCTATTGAGGTCCCACTTTCCAAACAGGTAAGGACAACGCAACCACAATTTTGAAAAGACTCCCTGTGTGGAGTTTGCATGTTCTCCCCGGGCCCGTGTGGGTTTTCTCCGGGTCCTCCGGTTTCCTGCCACACTCCAAAAACATGCATGGCAGGCAGATTGACCACTCCAAATTGTCCCAAGGTGTGAGTGTGAGAGTGACTGTTGTATGTCTTTGTGTGCCCTGCGATTGGCTGGCAACCAATTCAGGGTGTCCCCCGCCTCATGCCCGAAGACAGCTGAGATAGGCTCCAGCACCGCCCGCGACCCTAATGAGGAATAAGCGGTACGGAAAATGGATGGATGGATGGATAATGATGATGAAAGTAATCATAGTACAGTGAGACCTCAGCTTACGAACACCTTATCTTACGAACTTTTCATCTTACGAACGTCAAATTTATGAAAATTAAACCTTGAAATACGCACTATTTTCATGATACACACCCACCACGGCTGGTGAGTAATCTTCGGCGGAAGAACATGACCGAACAGCGCTCCAGCCGGCGCTACTTTCCACACCCCCTCTCATTGAATGCACACGTCGATCACCTCCTTAGAGCTTTTTGCTAATAATTTTACTATTATGGGACCAAAAAAAAACCACCACAGGCTCGTCTTCAGCCCAAGAAGGCACAAAATAAAATCACTGTCGCTGAGAAGAAGGAGATAATTGAAAAACACGAACAAGGTGTGTGTTTGTGTGATTTAGTGGCCGAGCACGGCTATACTAAGTCAACCATTGCTACCATTTTCCGGAACAGAGAGGCCATCAAAGGTGCGTCTGTTGCAAAAGGTGTTTCCATGCTCTCAAAGCGACGGTCTTTAGCAATCCAAGAAGTTTAAAAACTTCTATTAATTTGGATTAACGAAAAGCAGCTATCCGGCGACAGCATGAGTAAAGCTATTTTATGCGAGATAGCACGGCTAATTCATGCCGATATCGCCATGTGCCAACCTGGAAGTTCGGCGCTTATTGAGGATTTTAAAGCCAGCAACGGATGGTTCGAAAACATCTGAGGGCGAGGAGGAGGAGATGGCTGCAGCATCAAGTGAGCTCATAAAGGCAATGTTGGCAAAGTGGAATGATGTGCAGGCTTTTACCGAACAGTTCCATCCAGAAAAGACTGTGGCTATGACAATCATCAACATGATGAACGATAATGTGATGCCTCAGCTTCATAAGGGTGTCAATTAAGAGGTTTTTAATCAGCAAAAATAATGAGGAGTCTCCAAAGAAGCAAAGAAGAGAAGCCACACCAGAGGTTAAGTTACCAACAGTCCTTATGAGGGAAGGTGACTCTCCTTCCATAAACCATCAACGACCATCAAAAAGGTAAATAAAACTTTATTTTACAGCACAGTTTATTTCTTTAATTACAGTCCTCATGTAATGTGCCTCTTTTTCCAAACAGCAATTCCCTCTGACCTTCGACCTCCAACACCATTCCATCAAGCAATCAATGACCATCACAAATGTAAATAAAGTGACTTTATTATACTGTGCAGTGTATTTCTTTCATTACAATACAATATCACATTTATTATACATAGAATAAGGTATGTTGTGTGTAGTTTTAAAGGACAACCGACGTCTCCAGACAAGTTGTGTCCATAATTTGTAAAATGGCTTCAAATGACTTCTACTGAGCATATTTTACAAAGATTCCACCGCATATCGCTATATTTTACATTTTAAGACTCACGCTGAATATTCAGGAAGTCTTGTTTTTGAGTTGGTGACGAGTCCGTACGTGACGTCACTAAAGGACCGCCCCTGACCGTAAAAAAGACGTATTGTCGCGGTCCTTCCCACACGTATTTTGCTGTACTTGTTTGCTCTGGGGACCTCGTGTTGCACCCAAAAGCCTCCAGAAGACCAGAAGAGGGCGTCCAAGCGCCATATAAGGAATTTATCAGCCTGTGGAAACGGAGGTGGCCACAGAAGGTCGCCATTTTGTGCCTCTTTTTTTGGGTGAGAGATTTCCCCCCAATGTTGCCTCAAAATGGCACAAATACATTCTTTAATCGATTGCAAACATGTATGCTTTCCTCTTCAGAACTATTTGAATCATATTAATAACTGGATGTGTAACAAGAAAGCATATTCTCCGAATCTGAAGCCATTGTTTTGATTCAATAGCAATGCAAGATGTCTTGGCGTGACATCACGAACTGGGGGCGGGACTTTCTGAAAATGCCCAATTCGCAGCTCACTTTAAGTGACACTTTAAGTCATTTTTATTTATTAGTGTTTTGTATTTGACTAAACATACTGCGTGTTTTGGGTATTTTAGATGCTATAAAACGTTTTTCTGATGTTAGTTAAAAACCAAAAACGTGGCGTTGGTTGTCCTTTAAAGGACAACCGACGTCCCCGGACAAGTTGTGTCTATAATTTGTAAAATCACTTCAAATGACTTCTACTGAGCGTATTTTAATAAGATTCCACCGCATATTAGCTTGATCTTACGTTTTAAGACTCATATTGAATATTCAGGAAGTCTTGTTTTTGTGTTGGTGACGAGTCCGTACGTGACGTCACGAAAGGACCACCCACTGACCGTGAAAAGGACGCATTGTTGCATTGTCCTTCCATCACGTCAATGTATTTTGCTGTGGTTGTTTGGTCTGGGGACCTCGTGTTGCACCCAAAATCGGCCAGAGGGTGTCCAAGCGCCATTTAAGAATTTATCAGCCTGTGGAAACGGAGGTGGCCACAGGATGTCGCCATTTTGTGCCTCTTTTTTCGTGAGACATTGTCCCCCAATGTTGCCTCAAAATGGCCCAAATAAATTCTTTAATCGATTGCAAACATGTATGCTTTGCTCTTCAGAACTATTTGAATCATATTCATAACTGGATGTGTAACAAGAAAGCATATTCTCCGAATCTGAAGCCATTGTTTTGATTCACAAGCAATGCAAGACGTCTTGGCGTGACGTCACGAAATGGGTGTGGGACTTTCTGAAAATGCCCAAGTCGCAGCTCAATTTTTTGCAGATTTTGGACACTTTAAGTCATTTTTATTGGTGTTTTGCCTTTGACTAAAAATGTCATACTGCATGTTTTGGGTATTTTAAATGCTATAAAACGTTTTTCTGGTGTCAGTTAAAAAACAAAAAAGTGACGTTGGTTGTCCTCTCAGGCTTATTTAATTGAAAAGTATATTTTATGGAAACCCGGGAACAGATTATTCCCATTTTAATGGTTTCCTATGGGATTTTTTTTGTGATACACACTTTTTGGCTTACACACACTGTCTGGGAACCAATTAAGTTCGTAAGCTGAGGTCTCACTGTAATACATTTCATTTATAAGCGCTTTTAAAATCATTCAAGTGCTTAACATGGACAACTATCCCATTCCGGCAATAAATCAGTCACAAACATAGTAGAGAGCAAAACTAAGATCAAGTCTGAATCATGCTGAGTCGAATGCCAATGAGGCGACCCCTTGAAGGGAAAAGCCGAAAGGAAAAGAAGACTCACAGACGATGTGAAAAATGTGTCCACGCCAGTGCCAGGGTTTTTGTCATTGTCACTGAAATTTGAGGACCCACAGAATATTGAGTTTGAGGACTAAACATTCAATGCTGCGTAAGAAACCGTAAAATCTCTTCTTTCATCCGAAAAAAAAAGATTTAATTCCTAAATGATATGGTTCTGGAGTTATAGGAGCTTGAAATCAGGGCGGCTGTGCAAAATAAAATACATATTGGTTTATATAGCACTTTGACAACTGCTAAAGCTGGAACGAATGGCTAAAATGGGATAAAGGGAAATGCTGTCCCCTCGTGGAAGCGAAAACACATTGCCAGAGGTCTGACCAGCGCTTTATCGGCACCCAAGCAAGAAAAAAAAATAAAACAAAACCTGAACTAATTCATGATATTTATCAAATGTTGTTGGTTCCCATAGGATGCAGGCAGCCAGCAGATTGGCTTCCTCTTGGGCAGCTGTGGCGTCACTCTGGCACTGACCAGCGAAGTGTGTCTGAAAGGGCTGCCCAAGACGCCAAATGGAGAGATCCTCCAGTTCAAAGGTCAGGCGGCCCAAGAGCTCCATCCACAAGGACTACCACTGGCCTTGAATTGCGGACCTAAACATCATTTGAAAGACTTTATTTATTTATTGTTATTTTGAGATTTGCTTTGCAAACTAGAACTTGTTCTTCTTCCCCAGGATGGCCAAGAATGAAATGGGTGGTGACAGACACTAAATACCTGACCAAACCTTCCAAAGACTGGCAGCCTCATATTCCCACCGCCAACACCGACACTGCCTACATAGAGGTACGAAATGAAGGCAAATTACGTATCTACAGGTAACATCCGAGTTACGACCAGGTTCCGTTACGACTAAACGGTCGTAAGTCGAAATCCATTCAAAATGGCCAACGTGACGTTTGCATGACAGGATGGTATACAATGTCAATCTGTTGTTTTAAAATAACGTTTTCGATTCTATTAGATACTAAACTGTTTACAGTTCATTGCTAAATTTGGCAAATTTAAGTGTCATTTTTATCATTTTATATTTCGTATTATCGATTTTTATTACTGTATGACTGTACCTGTAATGTATACAAAACTGTTTACTGTACAGTTCATTTATAAATGTTATGCTTACCTTTTAGTGTCGTTTTTATCATTTTATATTTCGTATTATCAATTTTTATGACTGTATAACTGTACCTGTAATGTATACAAAACTGTTTACTGTACAGTTTATTTATACAGTTTACACTTACCTGTGAGTGTCATTTTTATCATTTTATATTTCATATTATCAATTTAGATTTTACATAGTGGGGTCGAGTTACGACCGGGTTCCGTTCCTACAAAACGGTTGTAAGTCAAACGGTCGTAAGTCAAAATCCATTCAAAATGGCCAACGTGACGTTTGCATGACAGGATAGTATACAATGTCAATCTTGTTTTTAAGCAACATTTTCTATTGAATACTATTATATAGCAAACTGTTTACAGTTCATTTATACATTTTATAACTTTTCGTGTCATTTTTATCATTTTATATTTCATATTCTCAATTTTTATTACTATATAACTGTACATGTAATGTATACAAAACTGTTACCTGTACAGTTCATTTATAAATGTTATACTTGTGTTTTTTTTGGTGTCGTTTTTATCATATTATATTTAATATTATCATTTTTTATTACTGTATAACTGTACCCGTAATGTATACAAAACTGTTTACTGTACAGTTCATTTACAAATGATACACTTACCTTTTGGTGTTGTTTTCATCATTTTATATTTCATATTAGCGATTTTTATTACTGTATAACTGTACCCATAATGTATACAAAACTGTTTACTGTACAGTTCATTTATACATTTTATACTTACCTTTTAGTGTCATTTTTATCATTTTATATTTCATATTATCAATTTATATTTTATATTTAGATTTTGTATTGTGGGTTAAAGAAAACACTTATATGTAAAGAATACAGCTGTTGAAAAATGGCTCTCCCGGCTAACGGCCAGAAGAGCCTGACACACACGCTCGGAAAAAAGCAGTGTACAGTACTGCTGGAGAATTTGCCCACACGGTATCTGCACTGTATTGACTACTGTATTGAGTGTAGTCATGCAGTAGATTGCTGGGCGAGTGTGTGACATGCTGGCTGGCCAAAATTGTAGTATGCGTTTCTAGCTGCTTGTGCGTTGCGGTGCCAGGCGTAGAAAAAAAGGGTCTGCCATGGTCGTGGTCGTAAGAACAGGTGGTCGTAAATCAGACGTTATCTGTATTAGCTTTTAAAATCTTTACAAATGTGGTTGATCTCCATTTTGTTTGTGTGTGTTTCCAGTACAAAGCCAGTAAGGAGGGGACCGTAATGGGAGTGGCCGTGTCCAAGATCGCCATGTTAACTCATTGTCAAGCCTTGACACAGGCTTGCAACTACTGTGAAGGTCAATATGCAAGCGTAGACAGACAGGCCGTCATTTTGAAGAAGTACAACAAATGCAAAGAAAATGTGTTTTAAAATTAAATATATATACAGGTAACATCCAAGTTACGACCGGTGCAAATTACAACCACCTATACTTACGACCACGACCGCCAGACCCTTTTTTTTTAATTCTATGCCTGGCACCGTAACGCGCAAGCAGTGACGCGTACTACAATTTTGGCCAGCCCACATGTCACACACTTGCACACCAATCTACTGTGTGACTACACTCAATACAGTAGTTATACAGTGCATACATTGTGTTGGCAACATCTCCAGTAGTACTGTACACTGCTTTTTTCCTTCGGCATCCGCCTGAGCCAGTGTGTCGGCGACCTCCTCTGGCCGTTAGCAAGTACAGTTATACAGTAATAAAAATCTATAACATGACATATAAAATGATAAAAACGACACTAAAAGGTAAGTGTATCATTTATAAATGAACTGTGCATTAAACAGTTTTGTATACATTACAGGGACAGTTCTCCAGTCATGAAAATCGACTATACGAAATATAAAATGATAAAAATGACACTAAAAGTGATCAAGTTTAGAAATGAACTATAAACAGTTTGGTGTGTATTAGTATTCAATAGAGAACATTGCTTAAAAACAACAGATTGACATTGTATACTATCCTGTCGTGTAAACGTCACGTCGGCCATTTTGAATTGATTTCAATTTACGACCGTCGACCGTTTTGTCGGAACGGAACCTGGTTGTAACTCGGATGTTACCTTTACATACATATATGGGATTGTATTGTATTTACCTTTATTAGTCTAGCAGTGGAGACATTTCACAGCAGCAAAGCGATGAAAGGAAGAGGAAAGGAAGTGAAGAAGTAGAAAACAAAATAACAAATAATATGACACAAAGACACAGAGTCATTCAATCCTGAGCACTTTCTGCACCCTCTTTGTAGTGTTTGTTGCAAGAAGCTGTTCTAGATGAAAGAGGAGAGGATCAAAGCATCCTTTTCACCAGTGGATCAGAGACCTCATGGTGGAATGTGCATGTCTGCTACAAGCTAATTGTTGAAAAAAAAAACAAAGTTGTAGCATCCATTACTGAAAAGATATTGTCTCCCAGCTCCTGTCCCACGTCAATCCGATTCAATTCCAAGCCGCAACAGTTCTGGACTGTCCAACAGCAGCGACCTTTCCGATGAGCAAAGTGAGCCTGTGAAAATGCTGCCCATGACAGGCGCAAAAAAAGGACAATGGCCCCAGAGCCGTCCAGCCATGACAGTCAAAGGGCACTCACATTCCTCCTAATCAAAAACGGTGCTGGCATATTCGTGCTGCCGAAAAGGTCCCACCACTCAGCAGTCTCCTCCTTGATGAATGTCGTGGCCAAAAATGCTGAAAAACATTTGAGATCATTTGTTGTATCAACAGTTTTTGGACAGTATATGCTTGAATTTTTGCATTAGCCACTGTGTGTGCAGAATTGAGCCACCATTTTAGGCTGATGACGTCGGTTAAGTCACGTGAATGTTTATTATAATATTTTTAATAATAATACATTTCATTTATGAGTGCCTTTCAAAACACTCAAGGTCACTTTACAGTCACACGATAAGTTTTTCTGTGGGTGAGTGGCGGTAGCCACACACGCCAGCGTTCACTCAACCCGGAAGTAACTCAAATAGATAAAAAGCTAGCTAGCTAATGGATAGCTCATAAATAGCTAATAGATAGCCAGATAGCCAACAGTTACCCAGCGAGACAGCTTTCTGCCAGTCAGCTAGACAGCTAATAGCTTGCCATCTCGCTAATGGATAGCAAATAAATAGCTAGCCAACAGTAAAACAAAAAAAAAACGTGTTTTTCCACGTTTGTCACCAAAGCGTCTTTCTGGATTATAATTCATTCGCTCTGCTTGTGCGTATCTCCCATTGGCTAATGTGTTTGTACTTATCGTCTCAGGTGAGACTCTGGTCAACGTGCTGGACTGCAAGAAGGACATGGGCTTGTGGCACGGCATCTTAACGGTAAGACAAGTAGCACCATTTGTCTGCTAACAGCCTTGAGACTCTGACAATATGTATGTTTGTTTGTGTACCTTCCAGAGTGTCATGAATCGAATTCATACCATTACCGTGCCGTATTCCGTCATGAAAGCCTGTCCCATGTCGTGGGTGCAGAGGGTGCACATTCACAAAGGTTTGCCTTCATCCCTGTTATGATGATGCTTTTCTGTACAGGTAACATCCGTCTTACGACCGGCACAACCTACGACCACCCGTACTTACGACCACGACCGCCAGAACCCCTTTTTTTTGATTCTACGCTTGGCACCGCAACGCACTAGCAGCCAGCAATGCATACTACAATTTTGGCCAGCCACCATCTCACACGCACAGCAATCTACTGCGTGACTACACTCAATACAGTAGTTATACAGTGCAGATACTGTCTCGGCAACATTTCCTGTAGTTCTGTACACTGCTTTTTTCCTTTGGCGTCCGCCTGAGTCCGAGCGTGTGTGTCGGGCGATCTCTTGTGGATTCTCCGTTACCAGGGAGCGCCATTTTTCAACAGCGCGCATGCGTGGGAAACATAGAAATAGATAGGTAGTAGAAGTGGCATAGAGACGAGGTTGATTGCAAACCCGGAAGTGACGTCATGAGTTGTAGCGTCCATAGTAACGTGGCTTGGTTTGGCATAGAAATAGGATAGTTTTGAGCGTATTTAGGTTAAATGTATTATTATTATTTAACGTATGGATGCTGTAAAAAGGAACAACAGTTGGGGGCCGCAATGTTTCGCTTACGGATGCTTCAACTACAAGCTGAAAAACAAAGGAATTTCGTTCTTCAAGTGAGTGAAAATGAAATTTCTATAAAAAAGAAAAAATAATAATTCGTTTTGCGATGTTTTAGCGACTAATTTTCGTCCTGTTTTCGATCTTCGACCGTGTACGTTGTAGCTGTTCTTCATTAAAGAATTATATGTGCCATGTTCTTCAAGATTGTCACTCGTGTTGTTGCTGCAGTTGGCCATCTAGCCCTTTTCGATTTGGAACACGAGATCATAACCCGAGATGGTATTGACAATTGCACACTCAATGTTGCTGTAAAAGTAGTGGAATATCTTGTTCAAATTTCTGTGGTTGTATATTAACTGAAAAATTAGTTTAACAACGCCCCCAAAAAAGGAAATTTTAAATCATGAGAGTGATGAGGACAATTTAAATTTGGCATTATTATTGAAAAATAATTATTAATATAAAAGTGTTGGACTATACACAGTGTTACCTAATCCTCTACAATTTTTGATTTAGTCCAATTCCGATCACCAATTAAGTATGATCATTCTTTATGAATATTATTTTTTTCACGTTTGAAGATTGGTTACAATCACACTCAAAAGATAATTATACGATGTATTTGAATTTTCAATCTTAAAGAGCTGTCATTTCTATTATTCATAACATTTTTAGACTCTGAATAAATATACATCAATAGTGGTGTATTTAATTGCAATTGTATGTTTTGGATTATAAAAAAATTATCATCCAAAGCATATCTGATCTTGAAAGTTGAGGTTTTTGGACTTGTCCGACTTCACATAGCGCCGAAAGACGACGTGAGAGTGAAGTAGTTGTCTTCTAAAACATATTTAGCCACAAAGTATTTGAATTTCGTCGAATACCGGAAGAAAATCGACGAAAAACGAGCAAAAATTATTCATATGGTACGGAACTGTGTCAGAGGCTACAGCTCGTGACATCATCGGTGACGTCACGACCTGGTGACCTCGGGGCGCAATGCTACTGGCTCCTTTGGGCACTTCTAAACCTATCTATTTCTATGGTGGGAAGCCATGCGTACTTGGGTCAGCAGAACGTGTGTGTGCACAGTCATGAAAATCGACAATACGAAATATAAAATGATTAAAACGACACTAAAAGTTATCCAATTTGCAAATGAACTGCAAACAGTTTGGTATGTAATAGTACTCAATAGAAAATGTTTCTTAAAACAACAGATTGACAATCGTATTCTATCCTGTCGTGTAAATGTCACGTCGGCCATTTTGAAGGAATTTAGACTTACGACCGTTTTGTCGGAACGGAAGCCGGTCGTAAGTCAGACGTTACCTGTATATTGTTTGTCATTGCGCTTTACGTTTCTTGTCATCTCAGCTCGGGTGGCCTTAGTGAAGTGCCGTGACCTTCACTGGGCGATGATGGCCCACAAAGATCAGAGGGAAACCAACCTGTCCTCCATACGAATGCTGATCGTTGCTGATGGAGCAAACCCTTGTGAGTCGTCCCCCATTTTTTTGCCATGATGGCTTTTTTAATTAACTCATTCACTGATGATGTGCAAAAATGTGTACACTCCAGTGCGGGGGTTTTAGTCATTGTCACTGGAATTCCAGGACCCATAGAATATTGAGTTTTAGGACGACATAAACATTCAATGCAGCGTAAAACCTTAGACTCTCTTCTTCCATCAGAAAAAAAGAGTTATTTCTTAATGATAAGGGTCTGGAGTTACCTGAGCTTGAAATGAGTGTGGCTGTCCAAAATACAATGCAATCCATCCATCCATATTGGTTTATGTCGCGCTTTAACAACAGCTGAAGCTGGAACAAAGCGCTAAGATGGAAAAAAGGGGAAATGCTGCCCCCTCGTGAAAAAGAAATAACATTGCCAGAGGTCATGGCCAGCGCTTTATCGGCACCCAAGCATGAAAAAAAAAACAGTTAATTCCTAAGATATATGGGTCTGGAGTTATCTGAGCTTGAAATAAGGGTGGCTGTACCAAATACAATACAATGCAATACATACGGGTTTATAATAAATAAATAATATAATAATAATAATAATACATTTCATTTATAAGCGCCTGTGGAAACTCTCAAGGACACTTTACAGTCACAGAATATTTTTTCTGCAGGTGAACAGCGGCATCCACACGCGCCATCATTCACTCAACCCGGAAGTAACAGAAAAACAATGACTGCATGAACCAGATCCGGTGTGGGGCAACATGGAAAAAGACAAATGCTGTCCCCTTGTGGCTGGGAAAAACATTGCCAGAGGTCTGGCCAGCACTTTATCTGCACCCCAGCAAGAAAAAACAAAACCCGAACACATTCGAGAAAGGCGCTCTGTCATATTTTCAATTCACAAATAAATTGGGGAATTGCAGTGAATGAGTTAATTTACAGTATTTATGTTGGAGTTTTATGTTTATTTATGTTTCCACTTTTCTCCGTTCAAAATTATTTCTTTGTGCAATTAGGGTCTGTGTCATCATGCGACGCCTTCCTGAATGTGTTCCAGTCTCATGGTCTAAAGCCTGAAGTGATCTGTCCATGCGCCACCTCACCTGAGGCCTTGACGGTGGCCCTTCGCAGGTACAAGATGGTCCACCTTCTCCCACATGTGCTAAAGCTTGCACTGATTTTCAAATACAGCTTACGAACGCTTTAGCTCCTGAATTTTTTGCCTTACGAACATTACATTTGCGAGAATATAATCTTGGCAGAAGAACTAGTTTTCGGCGTACGAACCAAACCACACGCCGCCACGTTTTCTGGCGGACTAGTTTTCATCACCCCCTTTCTTTGAGTGCAGACATGGTTTGTTATCGAGTAAGTACTTTTGCTATTATGGGACCGAAAAAGACCCAACCACAGGCTAATGTTAAGCCGAAGGGGACACAAAAGCAAATGACAGTCGAGCAGAAGAAGGAGATAGTCGAAAAACACCAACGAGGTGTGCGTTTGTGTGACTTAGCGTCCAACCACCAGTATGCTAAGTCGACCATTGTTACGTGTGGTGTTTCTGTGTTGTCTAGGCAACGGTCTCAGGCAATAGAAAAGGTAAAAAAACTTCTGTTGATTTGGATTCATGAAAAGCAGCTAGCAGAGGACAGTGTGAGTGAGGGTATTATCGCCGAGCACCGCAACTTCACTTGGATATCATCAAGAGGCAACCTGGAAGTTCGTCATTCATTGACAACTACCATCACAAAGGTCAATAAAACGACTTTATTATATAGTACAGTTTATTTCTTTAATTACAATACAATAGCACATTTATAATCCATAAAATTAGGTATATTTTGTGTAGTTTTAAAGGACAACCGACGTCACTTTTTTGTCTCCTCACTGATATCCGAAAAACGTTTTATAGCATCTAAAATAACCAAAACACGCAGTATGATATTTTTAGTCAAATGCAAAACACCAATAAAAATGACTTAGTGTCTAAAAAGTACTTCAATTTGAAACCAGAAGTGGCCAGTTTCAGAAGGTCCCGCCGTCGTCATGTTTGTGGTGTCACGGCAAGATGTCTTACCTTGCTCGATAATCAAAGCAATGGCTTCAGATTCGGAAAATATGCTTTATTGTTACTCATCCAGTTATGAATATGATTCAAATAGTTCTGAAGAGGAAAGCATACATGTTTGCAATCGATTACAGAATTTATTCCGTGTCATTTTGAGGGGGGAAATGTAGCACCGAATGTGTGTCATCTGGGGGGGAATGTAGCACCAAAAAGAGGCAGAAGAGGGCGACAAAGCTCCGTGGAAAGCTCTGTGGAAACGGGCTGATTAATTCCTTACAATTTTTGTCAGTGGATATCAAATCGTTGTTCGGTGCCACACACAAGGATTTACCATCACGTTATTTATGTGTTTTCCTTCTAATTTCGCCATCAACACGGATCAACACGAAGTTTTCAGACCAAACAAAGTATTGCAAAATGCATTGAGGTGATGCAAGGTATGTCCTTTCTCGCTGAGGGGTGTTCCTTCAGTAACGTCACAAGACTTCCGGAATATTCAGCGCGAGTCTTAACGTAAAATATGTTCTTTGCTTAATTAGTAAAAAATTACGTCCCAAGAGCTAGCTTCTGCAATTGAGCGTCGGACCTCCAGGGTCCCTGCCTTTGGATGCCGCCCAGCTCACAATGCACCCGACGCCTCTGGCCCCTCCCATGGGTGGTGAGCCCTTGAGAAGGGGGACCCACGTTTCCTCTTCGGGCTGAGCCCGACCCGGCCCCATGGGTGTAGGCCCGGCCACCAGGCGCTCGCCAACGAGCCCCAACTCCAGGCCTGACTCAAGAGAGGGGCCCCGGTGACCCGCGTCCGGGCAAGGGAAAACCAAATCCATTTGTGTTTTTCTTCATATGGGATCTTCCGAGTCGTACTTTGTCTAGTCCCTCATCCAGGACCTGTTTGCCACGGGTGACCCTACCAGGGGCATAAAACCCCAGACAACCTAGCTCCTAGGATCATTGGGACACAAAAACCCCTCCACCGCGGTAAGGTGATGAGATGGAGATGAGATGGGATGAGAATCAGCACCTCGAAATCTGAGACAATGGTTCTCAGTTGGAAAAGGGTGGAGTGCCCTCTATGGGTCGGGGAGGAGATTTTGCCTCAAGTGGAGGAATTTAAGTACAGTAAAGTCTCGTTATATCTATATTCAAGGGAGTCCGAAAAAATATCGATATAACCGGGGCTATCGATATATCCGACCCTGTTTGCATGTAATTTTCTCCGTGCGTGCATAGAAATAGTATCGATATAACCGGGACTATCGATATATCCGATATCGATATAACGAGACTTTACTGTATCTGGGTGTCTTATTCACGAATGAGGCACGATCTACGTCCCAACCCTCATCTATGGTCACGAGCTATGGGTTGTGTCAGAAAGAATGAGATCCTGGATACAAGCGGCCGAAATGAGCTTTCTCCGTAGAGTGTCCGGGCTCTCCCCTGGAGATAAATAAGGTCATAAGCTCGGTCATCCGGGAGTCGAGCCGCTTCTCCTTCACATCGAGAGGAGCCAGATGAGGTGGCTCGGGCATCTGATTAGGATGCCCCCAGGACGCCTCCCTGGTGAGGTGTTCCGAGCATGCCCTACTGGCAGGAGACCACGGGGACGACCCAGAACACCGTGGAGAGACTATGTCTCCCAGCTGGCCTGGAAACGCCTCGGGATCCGCCAGGACGAGCTAGAAGTGGCTGGAGAGAGGGAAGTCTGGGCTTCCCTACTGATGCTGCTGCCCCCGCGACCTGACCCCGGATAAGTGGCAGAAGATGGATGGATGGATAGTAAAAAAATATATTTTATGGGGTCCTGGGAACGGATTATTCTCATTTTAATGTTTTCCTAGGGGAAATTCATGTTTGGAATACACAATTTTTGCCTTACACACACTTTCTGGGAACCAATTAAGTTCGTGGGCTGAGGTATCATTGTATTGCCTTGTGTGTATTCCCCTTTGCCGACTTTTTTTCCTCTTTCGCATTGGAGGTCATTGTCTGTCAAAAGAGTCCATGGCAAGGTTGCACCTAGTTTTGCACGTGGGTGGAGTTGCATTGTACTTGTACACTTGCTTATAATTAGCGTTGTTCCGATCTGATCATGTGGTCAGAATCTGAACATTTACGTGATTTTCAGATGATTGTTTTCGGCTGCAAAGATCTGATTTTCAAATGTTCATTTCATGTTAATTTGATAATGGGCAAAAAGATTAAATAACTCACATTTGTTTGACAAAATTAAGCAATTTTATATTAACTCATTCACTGCCATTTGAAAGGAATTGAAAAGCATGATGTGGTGGAGCGCCATTCCTGAATTTTTTGGGGTTTTGTTTTTTCTTGGTGGAAGGGGGGGGTGGCGATAATGCGTTGCTCAGACCTCTGGCAATGTTTTTTCCCTTTCACGATGGGGCAGCATTTGCCTTTTTTACTGCCGCCCCCATTTCAAACTCACAACACTAGACCCATATAACTTAGGTATTAACTATTTTTTGTGATGAAAGAAGAGAGTCTAAGCCTAAGGTTTCTTACATTGCATTGAATGTCTGTGTCATCCTAAAATTCTGTAGTTCCTGCAATTTGAGTGAAAATTAGAAAAACCCTGGCACTGGAGTGGGCACATTTCTTCACATCGTCTGGCAGTCAATGAGTTAATGAGTTAGGTTTCAGTTTTGTTTGGTAGCCCGAATAATTTAGGGGGAGAAAACAAAATCCACATTGCTTGATTGCTAGGACTACCCCAAAATGTGTTTTTAATGCTGCTACTTCTGAAGCTCAGAGCCCCACCTCAAATGTCCTCATAAGACCCACATCAATTTGCTCCTTTTGGTCACATGCAGTCACATACAGTCCCTAGAAGTCGTCAATGTGTACTGCAATACATTCTCGGTGACGTCCATCATGACAATACTATCTTGCAGTCAATTTAAAATCCAGTAAAAAAAAAGGAAAATGCATTCAAGGGAACTCAGCCAGCGATGCATGCGAAGTGTGGTGTGATGTTATGGGACGTCCTTTAGAGGGTGCTGTTTGCCAGGAAATAACTTGTGACTTGAGGTCTCACTGTACTATGATACCTCATCTTATGAACGCTTTAGCTCACAAACTTTTCACCTTACAAACATTGAATTCGCGAGCATATAGTCTTGGTATACGAAGTAGTTTTTGGCGGACAAACCAAACCATACGGCGCCACGGTGGCTGGCGGAGTAGTTTTCGGCGGAAGAACATTAAACCACACAGTGGAACATAAATGTTTGTCAGACGAACTTTTCGCCCAATACACTTTCTAGGAACCAATTAAGTTTGTAAGCTGAGGTAACACTGTCCTGTCATTACTGTTCAATTTTTTACTATGAAAGTGTGGATTCATGATAACCTCATAAAATTGCAATATTATTTGCTATTTTTGCTAGCTTCGGACCTTTCTTAATTCTATTTTTTTTTCTTGAAAAGTCCGTCTGGAAAATGGCTTTAACAGTATATCTGCAACCAAATCCATTTCTTCTCCTTCGGCCATTGTGGCTTGACAATTAAGTCAACACAAAAATGTATTTGCTAGCTCTGGGGAGGTATGTGCTTATCACTGGCGACTAGTGATACTGTGATTGGCAAGTGACTATTCTATCATGTGGCTAGCCAATCATAATTTGTGCAAACTGACGTTTCCAAGGCCTGCTCAATCATGTGACTAGCCAAGTCAAGTCTGATTGGTTAAAGCAACAGTTTCATCTGCATTTTTATACTCCAGGGCCTGGAGAACTGAGTGTGAAGGCATTCAGGTCGATTTCTGACGCTGTTAAGAAATGATGGCTAAAATATGATTGGTTCAATGCTTAAACATGAAAACGCATGTCTGGAAGCAGCACAACAGGGGAAAAGGAAGTGGAAAGACAATTTGGAATTACAGTGATACCTCAGCTTACAAACTTAATTTCTTCCTAGAAAGTGTGTTAAAATGTCCATTAAACCATTAAAATGAGAATAATCCATTCCCAGGTCCCCATAAAACATAATTTTTGACTAAATAAGCCTCAAAACTACACAAAATATACCTTATTTTATGTATAATAAATCTGCTATTGTATTGCAATTAAAGAAATAAACTGTACAGTATAGAAAAGTCGTTTTAATGACCTTTGAGATGGTCGTTGATGTAGTTGCCTCTTGATGATATCCGAGTGAAGTTGCCGTGCTTTCTCGGCGATAATACCCTCACGGACACTGTCCCCTGCTTGCTCCTTTTCATTAATCCAAATCAACAGAAGTTTTTCAACCTCTTCTATTGCCTGAGACCATTGCTTAGACAGCACAGAAACACCCTTAACCCTTTACGGACGATTGGGTCAAATTCGGTGCACTAAAGATAAGTGGTTATAGATCGACAAAATGAAAGGTAGCAGTTCAAGTGCCGATTGGAACTGATGCAGCACAAGTTACATGTCCCTTTAAAACAGGTTATGTGCTTTGCCTTTAAGAGCGTCAGTTACATCATCTCCTTCTTGCGCAACACAACGTGCGCTCCTCGATCTTCAAAGCTCCTTCTATTTTTCGTCATGGACCAAATATCACGTAAGTATATGTTGTGACGATTTTATGAGCTATTCAGAAGAGGTTTACCTTGATACTGTAATGCATAAACTAACGCTAACTTGTTTATTTACCAAGAAATACAGTAAAGTCTCGTTATATCTATATTCAAGGGAGTCCGAAAAAATATTGATATAACCGGGACTATCGCGATATCCGACCCTGTTTGCATGTAATTTTCTCCGTGCGTGCATAGAAATAGTATCGATATAACCGGGACTATCGATATATCCGATATCGATATAACGAGACTTTACTGTATTATAAATAAGTAGTGTCCCGAATTTGGAACATTCGGCGTGCTAACGCTATTTTCATGATGATATTGTTGATCCTGACTTGGTGCCCGATGCGAATAATTGTAAGTGAATGGTGCGTTTTACACTAATAGCTGTACCTCATAGCTTTGCATTCTCAATATAATTATTGAAACGGAGGTCCATATGTTTTTTTTTTTTTTTGTATCTCCTAAACAGAAATTAGAAAACTTAAACATTTTCATCATAATGTCTGGTACAAATTTAACACTTCCTATTTCCAAAAGACCGTGAAACATGGTAGGAGCAGGTACAACACTTACAAGTTTCTGTGAAAAAAATGACAGGAAAAGCTAAGTCTATTTTATTTGGGGCAAATCAAAGACAGCATAATTACTTCTGAATGCCTTGAGGACATTAGATTGGCATGTCAACTAAAATCATCTGAGAGAAAGAATTTGTAATCAGAAAATGTAGAAATGATTGTTTTGAAGAACATAATAGGTTGCATTTCCACTTGTGTTATGTAAGGTTTGGTTGCCACCTAGTGGACAAAATAGTCCCCACTACCGTATGTGCATTTCACATTCTCAAATATAGTACGGTGACTAGAAGATAAAGCATCTGAAAGGACTGAAGTACTGTTTGTGATGTAATGTAAGGAAAGAGATGCCCATTTCACGCTAAGATCAGAGCATTGACATCAAATGGTCCGTATAGTTTTTGCTTTTTTGAATGTTGCTGTGCCCATATGTTTTTTCTAAAATACCCATGTACTGTATATCTTTCCAGATCCTGATGAGAATGAAATAGATGACCACGTTGATGAAGACATTTTGGCATCGGACACAGTCGTGACTGTTGCATGGATGAACTTCTAGCACTATTCAAATATTTTCAAAGGATTTTCGATGAAAAAATGATGGATATTATTGTTGAACAGTCGAAATTCTATGCAATGCAAAATGACATCAATAAGCCCCTGTGTCTCGCCAAAGAAGAGCTTGACAAGTGGCTGGGATTGATATATTGTTTCTCAATCTCAAAATGACCAAACACGCGGATGCATTGGGCTTGAAAGCTATCACCACTAACTGATTATGCTGCAGAATGTATGTCAAGGGATCGCTTCGAAATTATAAAAATGAACTTGCATATAGCAGACAACACAACTCGGGGAAGCCCAAATTATCCCTTGGACAAAGTAAGGCCAATGATAAAAGTTTCAAGAATTACCCAAATCACATCGTTTGTCAATTGATGAACAAATTGTACTCTATGAAGATAGATTTACACTCAAGCAGTGTCTACCAAATAAACCAATGAACTGGGGGTTCAAGTTGTTTGTGCTGGCAGGTTATAATGGCTACATGTATGCATTCCATATACAGGAACGATAGATCCAGTCAGTGACTCCAAGGTTCTTGATCTGAAAGTGACCTCAAATGTTGTGCTCAATTTGGCTCAAAACATCCAATCAGGAAAGAATCATCGATTGTATTTTGATACAGTAAAGTCTTGTTATATCGATATCGGTTATATCGATAGTACTGCTTATTACGATACTATTTCTATGAGCTCAAGAATGTAGCCACAAGGGGGCACAAGCCAGTGTCTTATTGTGCCGGTCCCAAGCCCGGATAAATACAGAGGGTTGTGTCAGGAAGGGCATCCGACGTAAAAAAAAATTGCCAAAACAAATATGCGAATCAAACCTATGAATCCCATACCGGATCGGTCGAGGCCCGGGTTAACAACGGCCGCCATTGGTACTGTTGACCTTCAGGGTGCCACTGGAAAATGGACTACTGTTGGTCGAAGAAGGAGAGGAGGGAGGTGTGCCCGGATGAAAAGAGACAAATGGAACGCCAAGAGTATACAACTTAAGGATAGAGATGGCAATGTATTAACAGGTGCCAGTAGTGTGATGGCAAGATGGAAAGAGTACTTTGAAGAATTGATGAATGAGGAAAATGAGAAGGAACAAAGAGTAGAAGACGTGACTGTTGTGGACCAAGACGTAGCAAGCATTAGCAAGGATGAAGTGAGGAGGGCGCTGAAGAGGATAAAGGGGGGAAAGGCACTTGGACCTGATGATTTACCAATCGAGGTATGGAAGTGTCTTGGAGAGGTGGCAGTGGTGTTCCTGACTGGGTTATTCAACAAGATCTTAGATGGTGAACAGATGCCTGAAGAATGGAGACGAAGTGTACTCGTGCCCATTTTTAAGAACAAAGGAGATGTACTAATTACAGAGGAATAAAGTTGATGAGCCATACAATGAAACTCTGGGAAAGAGTAGTTGAAGCTATACTAAGAGCAGAAGTGAAGATTTGTGAGCAGCAGTATGGCTTCATGCCAAAAAAGTACGACAGATGCAGTGTTTGGTTTAAGAATGCTGATAGAGAAGTACAGAGAAGGTCAGAAGGAATTGCATTGTGTCTTTGTACATCTGGAGAAAGCGTATGACAGGGTGCCCAGAGAAGAGCTGTGGCATTGCATGAGGAAGTCTGGAGTGACGGAAAAGTATGTCAGAGAAGTAGAGTACATTTGGTAACAAGAAAAATCTGGTGTTGTGGTACAGTGAGGCTCAATCGATTGTTCAGCTGAACCGCAGCTAAAAGACATTGAGGTTCTTTTCCCGCCGATGATACAGTATTCGGTTTGACAACATAGCTCATGTTCCATATGTTGCAAAGAACCGCAACAGGTGCAAGCATGGCACATGCTCGATGAAAACTAATATTTACTGCAAAAAATGCAATGTAAATCTTTTTTTGAATCATCACAAGAACTGCTTTGCATTATTCCATGGTTATTAGCCAGTTTTCTTTATCTGTAAAGGAACTATGTATTTTTATGGAAACATTTTATGTAAATTTTGTATGCATTTTATGTAAATATTTTATGTATTTTATTATTTTAATAAAAATATGTCATATGGTTAAAAAAGTCTAGTCTTTGAAGTTGTACTTGACATATGTTCCAAAAAAGGCACCCACTCAATATAGGTCTTTCATGACGATTGTGCCAAATTAGGCACATTATCAAATTTTCTACATTATTGGAAAATAATAAAAAAAGGACGCTACTAGTATGTTATTATATCCGTCAGTGACCATAAAAACTGAACATATTTTTTTTCAAAGTAGAAAATAATTCAGGCAGTAAAGGGTTAATAGCTTCCTTCTTCATGATGGTAGCAATGGTCGACTTAGCGTACTGGTACTGGGACGCTAAATCACACAAACGCACACCCCATTCGTGTTCATCGATGATCTTCTGCTTGACCATAATTTTGTTTTGTGTCCTCTTCAGCTTAACATTAGCCTGTGGTGGGCTCTTTTTCTGTCCCATTATAGCAAAGGTACTCCACTCGATAACAAACCATGTCCGCACTCAAGGAAAGGGGTGACAAAAACTAGTCCGCCAGCCACCGTGGCGGCGTGTGGTTTGGTCCGTGTGCCGAAAACTAGTTTGTATGCCAAGATTATACTCTTGTGAATTTAATGTTAGTAAGGAGAAAAGTTCATTAGCTAAAGCGTTCGTATTTCATAAGAACTCATGGACAAAATAGAATTCACATTAGTCTGTGATTCACATATTTTTAGGCCAGCATAGAAGACCCTGTTGGCCTAGACGGCCCACCACTGGTATACACATAGATTTTTAGTTTATTTTTTCTAGAGAGGATATTTTTGTTCAGTGCCTCCAAAGTCTGATTATTTTCCCTTAGCACAGGGGTCGGGAACCTTTTTGACTAAGAGAGCCATAAAAGTAAAATATTTAGAAATGTTTTTCAGCGAGAGCCACACACACGCGCGCGCGCACATACAAACGCTCGCGTGCGTGCACATACAAACGCTCGCGTGCTCGCGCGCGCGCACATACAAACACTTGCGCGCGCGCGCATGCGCGCGCACGCTCGGCCACTTTTCACAAAATATCAGAATGTATTATTTAAAATAACTTTGTGATAGTACTCACCGTTAACATGGATGGTTTTCCGTTCGTCGTGTTTGGTAAAAATCCAGGAAAACGATCGGAATGAAATTCAATTTGCCGGTCCAGAGGCTAAGTTACTGCTAGCTCGCCTGCACACAGCTCATAAGCTTCCACACTTGCTATCTGCAATCTACTTCTCGCAGAAGTATGTCGATGCTAACGTTAACATGGGGCTTGTTAAAATCTCACTGACATTCGACTGTTTCATTGCAAATTAGAATCAGAACATTTTCTCTCCTCTAATGCTCCGGTGCATTCAGGCTGAAGTGCACAAGTTGGGCTCATTTAAAGAGCCGTTTACCTGTTTCAACATGAAGGCCACTATCATCCAATCAACATGGCGCTTTCGGCCATTCTAGGTCAGTGTCATCCAATCAAAATTGCGCTTTCCGCCAACTGCAGCCCCAACGGGAAATGAACGACGAAAAAAAATGACAATATGTATTATAATATGTAATATTTATCGGCGAGCCATATGCAATCATCAAAAGAGCCATATATGGCTCACAAGCCATAGGTTCCCAACCCCTGCCTTAGCACATGGTCCAATTTGGGAACTTTGCTCACTTCTCAAACTGGCTCTTCTGCAGGCCCGGGGCGCGAGGAACTCCTCTGCCAGCCAGAGCTATCCTCTCCATGGGCGGACTGAGCCACGGCGTGATCAGAGTCAACACGGAGGACAAGAATTCGGCTCTCACCGTTCAAGACGTCGGCCACATTATGCCCGGAGGTCCGTCGGTGGCCTCGTCCACCCGCAACAGCAACATCCGAACGGCAAAACCTTAACTTGCCCAACCGTCTTCTGTTTTTCAGCTCTGATGTGCATCGTGAAACCAGATGGCTCACCTCAGATGTGCAAAACAGATGAAATAGGAGAGATTGTGATCAACTCGCGAGCGGGGGGCACCATGTACTATGGCCTTCCTGGGGTCACCAAGAACACTTTTAAGGTCAGTCAAAGCCATCTTCCCCAAAATAGTTTTTTCTCCTCCGTATAAAAGCGGAACCCAGCACATTTATTTGAATTCTTTGTTAGCATAAATGCTAAAGCCGAAAAGGAAAAGAAGTTAGCAGAAATGCCCAGGACCATATGTGGAAAGTGTTTTTCAGAACACATGGAAAATAAAACTGATTATAGATAATTCATCGAGGATAAAATGTTTCTTCAGCCGTCATCTGTACTTCTTTGAAGGCGTCAGGTGTTTCGCTCCTCACCTGAAGAGCTTCGTCAGCGAACTAAAGTTGTGCTGATAACCCTGACCCTTTATCCACCACTCCCTGAAGCCAATATGAGCAAGTGTTCCACTGCTATCCCAACCTTAAAGCAGGGACCTACCTCCGCACCCTGCCCACCACCTTTTCCAGCGACTACCCTCAGACAGGCGCTATTGATCTATGCGTACCAAATCCAGCAGACATTGCAGCAGCTTCTTCCCCCATCGCCATTTAACTCTCTAAACGGTAACCCAAATAGAACTGGATAGTGTTTCCATTTTTCTAATGATAATACTAGTGCATGTTCTACCAGAGACAAATTCCTTGTGTGTTCTACATACTTGGCAATAAAGATGATTCTGATTCGAATTGTCTCAGAGCAGGGGCCCGGCACGGCCATCTCTGTCAATTAGGGATTAGCAGGACAACTATAGTTTTCTGACGAAGCTCTTCGGATGAGTAGTGAAACGTCCGAGAATTTCAAAGAAGTACGGATGACAGCTTAAACCTTTTCAGCGCTATCTTTGTGACTTCTTTATTTGCTGTACAGTAAAGTCTCGTTATATCGATATTCAAGGGAGTCCGAAAAAATATCGATATAACCGGGACTATCGATATATCCGACCCTGTTTGCATGTAATTTTCTCCGTGCATGCATAGAAATAGTATCGATATAACCGGGACTATCGATATATCCGATATCGATATAACGAGACTTTACTGTATATGATAGTTGTCCACATTAATATGGCTTTGTTGCAGCTTCAGATGTTATTAAAGCCCTGTCAGAGATAATCGATCGGACACTGTGAACAAAGGCTGGAACGCGGAAAGATTGTCTTTCACTTCCGCCAGGGAACGCACGCAGCCATTCATGACCGACGGCCAACTTCTGCAGCCTTCTGCCAAGCTAATTATTGAGAGTAGATGCAAATTGAAGTGAGATATTAGTCAAACACGGTCTTCTTGATTTGAATACCACACCCCTGGATAACCCAACCACCAACATCCATAAACCAACAGAACGTAGACATTTTAATGGGTTGTCCTTTCCATGAACTATATTTGTAACCTGGCTAATGAGCTCTTCCTGTGAAGGAGTTGACCAAGTCCTAAATTAGTCCATGTGAAGAAGTTGACCAAGTACGAAATCAGTCCAAGGCCAGATCTCCTACATGAAGATGACATGTTAACAGGCTGTGTCCGTTCACCTCAGATTGACCCCAGGTTTCTACATTCAATTGTGGGCTTTGTGTTCGGCAAATTAATCGTGAAACTTTGAAATATGATAACTTCTATTCTGTCAATCAATATGTATTGTATTGTATTGTAATCGAACGCTATGTCACTTTAGGTGATCCCTGTCAACCAATCTGGGGCGCCTTTAGGGGAAGTTGCCTTTACCCGAACTGGTTTGCTTGGATTTGTGGGCCCAGTAAGTCACTCACCTATGAAATAAAGTCTCAGTTTACAAACTTAATTGGTTCCCAGAAAGTGTGTGTAAGGCGAAAAGTTCGTCTGTCAAACATTTATATCCCATAAGAAACCATTTAAAATGAGAAAAATCCGTTCCCAGGTCCCCATAAAACATAATTTTCTCCTTAATAAGCCTTAAAGGACAACCGACACCTCCGGGCAAGTTGCGTCCATAATTTGTAAAATCACTTCAAATGACTTCTACTAAGCACATTTTACAACGATTCCTCCACATATAGCTATATTTTACGTTTTAAGACTCGCGCTGAATATTCAGGAAGTCTTGTTTTCGAGTTCATGACGATGCCCGAAGTGACGTCACATTCGGAATGCCCCTGACCGAGAAAGCGACACACAATGCGTTTTGGGTACTTTTTTTTCGCCTGAAAGCACCGTGTTGATCGCGAAATTAGAATGAAAATGACATAAATAACGCAATGGTGAATCGTGTGTCGCAGCCAATTGCTGTAAGTTGACACAAATTCCCAGTTGACAAATCAGCCCATTTGCACGGGAGCTTGTGCACCATCTTGTGCATTTTCTGGGCGCTATATTGGAGTCCAGATGGCTCAAATTGATACGGAGGGACTTCTTTAATCAAGTGCAAACATTTATGCTTTCCTCTTCGGGACTATTTGAATCATATTCATAACTGGATGAGTAACAAGAAAGCATCTTCTCCGAATCTGAACTCTCTGAAGCCATTGATTTGATTTGATTTGATTTGATTTGATTGGTTTCTTTCCAAACAGCAATTCCCTTTGACCTCGGACCTCCAACACCATTCCATCAAGCCATCAATGTGCAGTGTATTTCTTTCATTACAATACAATATCACATCTATTATACATAGAATAAGGTATGTTGTGTGTGTATTAAAGGACAACCGAAGTCTCCGGATAATTTGTGTCCATAATTTGTAAAATGGCTTCAAATGACTTCTACTGAGCATATTTTACAAAGATTCCACCGCATATAGCTATATTTTACGTTTTAAGACTCACTCTGAATATTCAGGAAGTCTTGTTTTTGAGTTTGTGACGAATCCGTACGTGACGTCACTAAAGGACCGCCCCTGACCGTAAAAAAGATGCATTGTAGCGGTCCTTCCATCACGTCAATGTATTTTGCTGTACTTGTTTGGTCTGGGGACCTCGCCGCCAGAAGAGGGCGTCCAAGCTCCATATAAGAAATTTATCAGCCTGTGGAAACGGAGGTGGCCACAGGAGGTCGCCATTTTGTGCCTCTTTTTCGTTGAGACATCTCCCCTCAATGTTGCCTCATAATGGCATGGAATAAATTCTTTAATCAACTGCAAACATGTCTGCTTTCCTCTTCAGAACTATTTGAATCATATTCATAACTGGATGTGTAACAAGAAAGCATATTCTCCGAATTTGAAGCCATTGTTTTGATTCTGCAGCAATGCAAGACGTCTTGGCGTGACGTCACAAACTGGGGGCGGGACTTTCTTAAAACGCCCAATTCGCAGCTCAATTTTTTGCAGATTTTGGACGCTTTAAGTCATTTTTATTTGTGTTTTGCATTTGAATTAAAATATACTGCGTGTTTTGGGTATTTTAAATGCTATAAAACGTTTTTCTGATGTCAGTTAAGAAACAAAAAACTGACGTCGGTTGTCCTTTAACACTACACTTAATATACCTTATTTTATGTATAATAAATGTGCTATTGTATTGTAATGAAAGAAATAAACTGTACTGTATAATCAAGTGATGGTCGTTGCTGTAGTTGCCTCTTGATGATATCCGAGTGAAGTTGCCGTGCTTTCTCGGCGATAATACCCTCACGAACACTGTCCCCTGCTTGCTGCTCTCTCAGCTGCTTTTCGTTCATCCCAATCAACAGAAGTTTTTCAACCTCTTCTATTGCCAGAGACCGTTGCTTAGACAACACATAAACACCCTTAGCCACACGTAGCAATGGTCGACATAGCGTACCGGTACTGGGATACTAAGTCACACAAACGCACACCTTTTTGGTGTTTTTCGATGATCTCCTTTTTCTGCTCGACCATAATTTTCTTTTGTGTCCTCTTCGGCTTAACACTAGCCTGTGGTGGGGTCTTTTTCAGTCCCATAATAGAAAAAGTACTCCACTCGATAACAAACCACATCTGCCCCGAGTAAGTGGGTGTGGAAAACTAGTCCGCCAGCCACCGTGGCGTTGTTCGACCGTGTGGTTTGGTGTTCATCCGCCGAAAACAATCCGCCAGCCAACATGGCACTGTGTGGTTTGCTTCGTTTGTCGAAAACTAGTTTGTATGCCAAGATTATATTCTTGTGAATTTAATGTTCGTAAGGCGAAAAGTCCTTAGGGTAAACCATTCATAAGATGAGGTATCACTGTCGATGGTTCAGATGCTGAGTTTCGCCTTGTATACTGTCCACAGGGCAGTTTGGTATTTGTGGTGGGTAAAATCGAGGGGTTGCTGATGGTGAGTCGGCGCCGCCACAACGCCGACGACTTGGTGGCCACCGCACTCGCTGTGGAGCCGGTCAAAACCGTTTACAGGGGAAGGTGAGGCCCGAACTGTTTGCTTCCACGAAACATCATGGAACAATTTTTGTCATGCATTTTTTTTTTTTTTTTTTTTTTTCCATCCGTCTGGCTGTGTCCAGGATTGCCGTGTTTTCGGTGACTGTTTTTTACGATGAGAGGATCGTCGTCGTGGCAGAGCAACGGCCCGATGCCAGCGAGGAGGACAGCTTCCAGTGGATGAGTCGAGTTCTGCAGGTATGGCCAGGTCTCACTCTCTCTTTTGATCTCTCTCTCTCTCTCTCTCTCTCTCTCTCTCTCTCTCTCTCTCTCTCTCTCTCTCTCTCTCTCTCTCTCTCACTCTATCTGTCTCGCTCGTTCTCTTTCTGTTCTGTCTCTCTTTCTCTCTAACTTTCTCTCTGTCTGTCTTTCTCTCCCTCTATCTGTCTTGCTTGTTCTCTTCCTCTCTCTCTCTCTCTCTCTCTCTCTCTCTCTCTCTCTCTCTCTCTCTCTCTCTCTCTCTCTCTCTCTCTCTCTCTCTCTCTCTCTCTGTCTCTCTTCTTGCTATCTTGGACTCTCTTCTCTCTTTCTCTTTAACTCTCTAGCTCTCACTCACTCTCTCTCTCTGTCTCTCCATCTCTTTCCCTCTCACTCACTCTTCTCTCTCTCCCTCTCTCTCTGTCTCTCACTGCCTTTCTTTCTCTCTAACTCTTACTCTGTCTCTCCATCTCTTTCTCTTTCACTCCCTCTCTCTTTCTCCCTCCCTCACTCCCTCTCTCTCTCTCTGTGTCTTTCTTTCTCTCCCTCTCTCTCCCTCACTCTCCTCTCTCTCTGTCTCTGTCTCTGTCTATGTCAGGGGTTGGCAACCTTTACGACTCAAAGAGCCATTTGGAGCCATTTCCCAGAGAAAAGAAAACACTGGGAGCCACAAAATCCTTTTGACATTTAAAATGAAGACAACACTGCATGTTTTCATCATCGTTTTTTACCTTTATATATGCATAAACAAACTATAGTGTGTTGCATTTATGAATCAATGAACTGTTACAGAGAAGCGAAATTACATTTCTGCACGCAACAAAAACATTTTAAACTCCGAAAAAAAGACGTTGAGTTGAAGATTACTTTCAAATATACCTGCACTTTAGCGCACAGCCTCTGCACATCAGGGCTGTATGACGTTACCTTCATCTTCACACAGGACTGTAAGCTGTCGTCTGTCAGGCGTGAGCGATGTCTGTTTTTAATGAGAGGGGCAGAGAGGGGCATGTCCCTGATTTTCTGCACAATTTCACTCTTGTTTTTAAAGTCTGTGAATAGATGTTCTGACATCTTAATGAATGATTCTTTTATATGTTCTCCGTCTGTGAACGGCTTCCCGTGCCTGACTATTTCCTGAGCGTTCACAAAACTAGCATATGTAGCTGAATTTGTAGATTTCATCCACTTCATAACATGATTTTTGCTCTGATCAGCCTTCCGCATCCGTTCCGAAACGGCTCTTTTTCTCTCATCTCCATCCGGATATTTTTGAGCAAAAGCTGTGTGTTTGTTCTGGAAATGTCTTGCGACATTTGACTTTTTG
Organism: Hippocampus bargibanti; assembly: GCF_051943395.1. Classification (NCBI taxonomy): domain Eukaryota; kingdom Metazoa; phylum Chordata; class Actinopteri; order Syngnathiformes; family Syngnathidae; genus Hippocampus; species Hippocampus bargibanti. Next base: position 24,403,379 of record NC_142734.1, read on the forward strand.
TTGTTTGCTAACTTCTCATTACATATTAAGCATACCAATAAACCCATCTCGTCATCAGTGAAGGCGAACGAATCTGCCCACGTATTATTAAATGTTCTGTTTTCTTCAGACACTTTTCTTTTCTGAGATTTATTCATAGTTGGCCTACCTGGGGGTCTAAAAATTTAAGAAATCGTGCGCAATTTGGCGGTTGTGACCGGATATACGTCCACTGTCGATGGTTGTGACGTATATTATGAGCAAGAAAAAAATTGAATACGTTTTATTTTGTATTATTTATAATCACCATAATCTTCAAATTTAGAATTACATTTTAAAAACGAACGAACTAAAATAGTATACATTAAATTAAATACTCATTATTTATTTTCTAAAGCCGCAGCAGGGGGGTGAAAGAGCCACATGCGGCTCCGGAGCCGTGGGTTGCCGATGTCTGGTGTATGTCTCTCGCTCTGTTTTTCTCTCTCCCTCTCTCTCTTGCTCGCTCTAACTCTCTCTGTCTATGTCTCTCTCTGTTTGTCTCTCTCTCTGTCTCTCTTTCTTTCTCTCTATCCCTCTCTCTCTTGCTCACTCTGCTCTCTCTCTTTCTCTGTCTCTCTCTGTCTATGTCTCTCTTTCTGTCAATATCATGCTCTCTTTCTCTCCCTCTTTCTCTTTAACTCTCTCTCTCACTCTCCCTCTGTCTCTCCATCTCTATCTCTCTCACTCACTCTTCTCTCTCCCTCTCTGTCTCTTGCTCTCTTTCTTTCTTTCTTTCTTCTTTCTTTCTTTCTTTCTTTCTTTCTTTCTTTCTTTCTTTCTTTCTTTCTTTCTTTCTTTCTTTCTTTCTTTCTTTCTTTCTTTCTTTCTGTCTAACTCTCTCTCTCTCTCTCTTACTCTCTCTCTCTCTCTCTCTCTCTCTCTCTGTCTCTCCATCTCTTTCTCACTCTCTCTGTTTCTCTCTCATACCCCTCTCTCTGTCTCTCTCTTTGTGTCTCTCTCTTTCTGTCTCTGTCTGCATCTCTTTCTCTCACCTCTCCTGTCTATGTCTCTTGCTCTGTCTGCATCTCTCTCTCTCTCTCTTTTCTCTCTCTCTCTCTCTGTCTCTCTCTCTCTCTCTCTCTCTCTCTCTCTCTCTCTCTCTGTCACTCTCTTTGTCTCTCCCTCTCTATCTTGCTCACTCTACCCTCTCTCTTTCTTTGTCTCTCTGTCTACGTCTCTCTCTCTCTCTCTCTCTCTCTCTCTCTCACACACACTCTTTCTCAGTCTCTCTCGCACTGTCTTTCTGTCTCTCTCTCTGTCTCTCTCACTCTCCCCTCTCTCTTCTCTCTCTGTCTGTCTGTCTCTCGAAGCAAAGAGCGAGTTTCAATGATGAAGATGAACACTTCCTTTCCCCCCCGACAGGCCATCGACAGTATCCACCAGGTGGGCTTATACTGTCTGGCACTGGTGCCGGCCAATACCCTTCCCAAGACGCCCCTGGGCGGGATCCACATCTGCGAAACCAAGCAGAACTTCCTGGAGGGGAACCTGCACCCTTGCAACATCCTCATGTGCCCGCACACCAGCGTCACCAACATGCCCAAACCGCGCCAGAAACAGCCTGGTCGGTTCAACCTTCAAGGAAACCATTTTCCTTTCCTCCTCCGCTGTACGACGGCGTCGGCTAAAACGGTCGTTGGTATCTGATCCGTGCAGTGGATGTTGGTCCGGCTTCCATGCTGGTGGGCAACCTTGTGGCGGGGAAACGCATCGCCCAGGCAATTGGCAGAGAACTGGGCGTGGTAGAGGACCAGGACCTGGTTCGAAAGGTAACGCACAGCACAGCACACAATATTGACCCTGTTCATATCTGCTGCACCGGGTTAGACGTACATTATCCAAACACTATGAACAAAGGCTGGAAAACAGTAAGATTGTCTTTTCCGGCCAGCATGGGGCGCAGCCATTCATGACCAACACCCAACTACTGCAGCCCTCTGCTCTGCCAAGTTATTTATTGGGATTAGATGCACATTGAAGTGAGACATGAGTAAAACACAGTCTTCTTGATTTGAATACCACACCTCTGGACATCCCAAGCACCAACATCCATAAACCAGCAGAACATAGACATTTTAATGGGTTGTCTTTCCCTGAACTGATAGATTTGTAACCTGGCTAATGAACTCTTCCTGTGAAGGAGTTGACCAAGTCCAAAATTAGTCCAAGGCCAGATCTCCTACATGAAGATGACAGTTTAACAGGCTGTGTCTGTTCACCTCAGATTGACCACAGATTTTCTGTGCTTCCGTTGTGGGCCTTCTAAGCCTGAAACTTTTAAATATGATCACCTCTATTCTGTCTATTCTCTATCACATTAGTAAAAAATAATCTCCTTGATTTGAATACCACGCCCCCTGGACGTCCCATGCACCAACATCCATAAAACAACAGAACGCAGACATCTTAATGGGTTGTCTTTCCATGAACTGATAGACTTGTAACTTGGCTAATGAGCTCTTCCTGTGAAGAAGTTGACCAAGTCCCAAATTAGTCCATGTGAAGAAGTTAACCAAGCACTAAATCAGTCCAAGGCCATATCTCCTACATGAAGATGACAGTTTAACAGACTGTGTCTGTTCACCTTAGATTGACCCCAGATATTCTGTGCTTCCATTGTGGGCCTTGTGTTCCACTAACTAAGCATGAAAGTTTGAAATATGATAACTTCTATTCTGTCTATTCTCGATCAGACGTCGAGCGCCATTCCTGAATTTGTTTGGATTGGGGTTTTTCATGCTTGGGTAAAGCAATAAAGTGCTGGCGGTGGCCCTTAGGAATGCTTTTTCTTTTCCTCATGGGGACAGCATTTCCTTTTTTTCCATTTTAGCGCTTTGTTCCAGCTTCAGCTGTTTTCAAGCGCTATATCAATAAAAATGTGGGTATTGCATTGTATTTTGGACAGCCGCCCTCATTTCAAGCTCACATAACTCCAGACCCATATCATTTAGGAATTAACTTTTTTTCTGATGAAAGAAGAGTGTTTAAGGTTTCTAATGCTTCATTAAATATTTATGTAGTCCTGAAACCCAAAATTCTGTGGGTCCTGGAATTCGAGTGATAATGACAAAAACCCTGGCACTGAAGCAGACACATTTTTTGCACATCATCTGGCAGTCAATGAGTTAATTAAAGCACAAAATTGTGAATATGTGCCGTTTTCTGGTGGCTGTGAATCATGCACGTTTGATTTGTTTATTGTTTGTACACGGCCGTGACCACCATTTTGCAAAGCCCACTGTTGTACTGTATCCGATTTGGCTTGTGAGCAGGTGCAGATGGTCCTAGCATGACTTGGCAAAACCAACTTTTCCGCAGACCCGCTACCCTCCTGTTGTGCGTGTGTGCTTCTGAGCGAGCATTACCAAAAAACCACCACATATTCGTTGTGGTGTTGTTGTTTAGTTGTTTTTTTTTAAATTAAATGTCTGTCTGCTATTATTTTTACTTTGATATACAGTGATACCTTGGCTTACGAAATTAATTGGTTCTCAGACAGTGTGTAAGGTGAAAAGTGTGTATTCAAAACATTAATTTCCCATAGGAAACTATTAAAATGAGAATCATCCGTTCCCAGGTCCCCATAAAGCAATGTTCTACTTTCTAATTTTCTAAGCCTAAACTACACAAAATATACCTTATTTTATTTATGTGCTATGGTATTGTAATTAAAGAAATAAACTGTACTGTATAATGATGGTCGTTGATGACTTGATGGAATGGAGTGGCCATCTTGAGGAATGATTCCTTGTAAGCTTTGGCAGCTTTATTGTCAGAACCGGCTGCCTCACCATGACGAATGACACTATGATCTCGAACCTGATGAACTGGTTTCCCGCAACAACTCGGACCTCAACGACATTCTTAACACGCTCGCTACTATCAATCCCGCTATGTTTTATTCACTCGTTCTGCACCCTGGTTCAATGCTCATCTCCGCTCCATGAAATTGAAAACACGCCAGCTTGAAAGACTTTATCAGAGAACCAGACTCACTGTTCACAAAGATATGTACACCGCTCAACTTTCTCTCTACAAGAACAGTATCTCTCAAGCTAAAGTCACAATACTAATCTGAACTTATTGACTCAAATTCTGGAAATACTCGCGCTCTCTTTTCTCTTTATAACAGAATCATTCAACCCCCTGTTTCTCTCCCCCCACACTTTTATTCCTCCGACACCTGCAATTCTCTCCTATTCTTTTCTGAAAAAGTCAACAAAATAACGCTAGCATCTTGGCTCCTCTGTACCCCTCCCCTCCCCCAAATTCCTACCCCCTCTCTTCTCTTATCTACTTTTGATCTCCCTCATCCCTCTACAATCTCGAAACATAACTAAATCCAAGAATTTTTCCTGTCAATTAGATCCCCTCCCAACAGTTCTGGTCAAATCCTGCTTGCCATCTCTCCTTCCAATCATTTCAGCCATTATTCACTCTTCGCTGTCCTCAGGAATCGTCCCTGTCCCCCTCAAAACGGCGGCTGTCACACCAATTCTTAAAAAGCCTGGATCTGATCCCAATGACTTCAAGAACCTTCGCCCCATTTCTCACCTTTTATTTCCAAATTCCTACAAAACGTGTACTCTCAGCTACACTCACCTCTCCCAAAATGATCTCTACGAACCATTCCAATCTAGTTTCCGCCTCCTCCACAGTACAGAATCAGCTCTCTTAAAAGTCACGAATGATCTTCTTTTGGCAGCTGATGCCGGTTTACTCTCCATCCTCTTCTTTCTTGACCTCACTGCAGCTTTTGACACCGTTTCTCATTCCATCCTCCTTGACAGACTTTACGCCCCTACGCTGGTTCCACTCTTATCTCTGGCCGCTCTCAGTTCATCCAAATTAACTCCTTCACTTCACAGTCCTCTCCTGTATCTTCTGGTGTGCCCCAAGGCTCTGTCCTGGGTCCGCTCCTCTTTATCGCCTACCTTCTTCCCCTTGGATATATTCTCTGCAAATTCGGTATACAATTTCATTGCTTTGCGGATGACACCCAGCTCTATTTCTCCAGCAAACCCGACGCCTTTCTTCCACCTTCTTCCCTTTCACTCTGCCTCTCTGAAATTAAATCCTGGTTTCCCCATAACTTCCTCAAACTTAAACGCGAAGAAACTGAAATTCTCCTCGCTGGTACCAAATCTACCTTGAGCAAAGCTAACAGTTTCTCTCTCACTATTGACAATTCGACCGTTTCTTCCCCCCATCAGGTGAAAAGCCGAGGTGTCATTCTTGACAACACACTGTCTTTCCACTGCCATATAAATAACTTAACCCGGTCTGCGTACTTCCACCTACGCAATATAATAATAATAATACATTTTATTTCAAGCGCCTTTCAAAACACCCAAGGACACTTTACAATAAAAACAATAAAACAAAGCACATAACAATAAAACCATAAGTAAAATGATACATAATAAAATAGCAGATAGAACTATACATTGAAAGCAATTTTAAACAAGTGGGTTTTGAGGTGAGCCTTGAAAATAGGGAGGGAGTCAATATTGCGGATGTTGGGTGGAAGAGAATTCCAGAGTTTGGGAGCAGAGCGGCTGAAAGCTCTGCATCCCATCGTGGTGAGACGGGCAGAGGGCACATAGAGGTGAAGGGAGGATGAAGATCTGAGGGACCGAGAGGGAACAGAGATTTGAAGCAGGTCAGAAAGATAGGGAGGGGCAAGGTTATGGATGGCGTTGAATGTAAACAGAAGTATTTTGAATTCAATACGATGTTTAACAGGTAGCCAGTGGAGTTGCTGGAGGACAGGGGTGATGTGGTGAAAGGAGGGGGTTCTAGTGATGATCCGGGCTGAAGAATTTTGGACGAGTTGGAGTTTATGGAGAAATTTCTGATTGATACCGAAGAGAAGTGCGTTGCAATAATCGATGCGGGAGGTGACGAGACTGTGGATAAGGATAGCAGTGGTGTGAGGGGTGAGCGAGGGACGGAGACGGTTAATATTACGGAGGTGGAAATAAGCAGACCGAGTTATGTTATTTATATGGGACTGAAAAGATAGTGAGCTATCGAGGATGACACCCAGGCTCTTGACCTGAGGGGAGGGGGACACGGTAGAACTGTCAATGGTGAGAGAGAAACTGTTAGTTTTGTGGAGGGTGGATTTGGTACCGACAAGGAGAAGTTCGGTTTTGTCACTGTTAAGCTTGAGAAAGTTATGGGAAAGCCAGGATTTAATTTCTGAGAGGCAAAGTGAGAGGGATGAAGGTGGAAGAGAGGCGTCGGGTTTGCTGGAGAAGTAGAGTTGGGTGTCATCCGCGAAGCAGTGAAAGTGAATGCCAAACTTATGGAAAATATTGCCAAGAGGAAGTAGGTAAATAATAAAGAGAAATGGCCCCAGGACAGACCCTTGAGGCACACCAGAGGACACAGGAGAGGACCGTGAGGTGAACGAGTTGATTTGGATGAATTGTGAGCGATCAGAGAGATAGGAATGAAACCAGCGGAGTGGGGTATGTGTGATGCCTAGGGTGGAAAGTCTGTCGAGCAGGATAGGGTGGGAAATGGTGTCAAAGGCTGAGGTCAGGTCGAGAAGGATGAGGATGAAGAGTGAACCGGCATCGGCTGCCATAAAAAGATCATTCGTGATTTTTATGAGAGCCGATTCAGTACTGTGGCGGGGGCGGAAACCAGACTGGAATTGTTCGTACAGGTTATTGTGAGTGAGGTGTGAGTGAAGCTGGGACACAACTGTCTTTTCAAGAATTTTGGCGATGAATGGGAGGTGGGAAATTGGACGTAAGTTATTGAAATCGTTTGGGTCTGAGCCAGGTTTTTTCAGGATTGGAGTGACAGCTGCGGTTTTGAGTGTGATATGAACAATTCCAGTTGATAATGAGGAGTGAATAATGGTAGAAATAAATGGGAGAAGAGAGGGTGGGCAGGACTTTATAAGGATAGTAGGGAGGGGGTCGAGTTGACAGGAGGAGTTCTTGGATTTGGTGATAATGTCTGAGATTATAGAGGAATGGGGGAGTTCAAAGGCAGAAAGTCGTTGGGAAGGAGTAGAAAGGCTGGGAGAGGTGGGGGGGACAGAGGACCCGAGGTGCTGATGGATTTTGTTGATCTTTTCACTAAAAAACATAAGCAGAGTGTTGCATGTCTCAGAGGAATAGAAGTGTGAGGGGAGAGAGATAGGAGGTTGTGTGATTTTGTGATAGAGAGAAAAGAGGGCCCGTGAGTTTCCAGGATTAAAGTCAATGAGTCCAGAGTAATATTGCGATTTTGCACGAGTGATAGAGTCCTTGTAATGGGTAAGGTGAGTTGCGTACATGTCCTTGTGAGTAGTGAGCCCAGACTTCCTGTAAAGTCTTTCAAGTTGGCGAGATTTTGCCTTGATGGAGCGGAGATGGGCAGTGAACCAGGGTGCAGACCGGGTGAATTGGACCGACCGGGACTTTACAGGAGCCAGGGCGTTGAGGGTGTTGGTGATGTCCGCGTTGTACCGGGAAACAAGTTCATCAGATGATGAGTTGCAGTCCGGAGTCAGGGTGGCAATCATCTCAGCGAGGGTGGCAACATTGATGTCCTTGATGTTGCGATATGAGATGCCACGGGGGGGTTTGGCGACAGAGAGGGTGATGGAAACAGTGAAAGAAACCAGGAAATGGTCTGTTATGGGGAGTTCATTAGTTGTGCAATTCTTAGGGATAAGGCCAGACATGCAAATGAGGTCCAGGGTGTGGCCTTTTATGTGGGTGGGAAAGTCCGAGAATTGATGGAGACCAAAGCTGTCGAGTGAGGAGGTGAAGTCTTTAGTGAGGGGAAGAGTGGAATTGTCCATGTGGATGTTGAAGTCCCCGATAATAATTACATTTGGTGACAGGGTGGAGAAGTGTGTGAGGACATCAGAGAATTCTTTTAGAAAGTCACAATGTGGTTTTGGTGCACGGTATACAGTGGCTATGATGGTGGGTGAGGGTCCAGAAATTTTACAAGCAAGGCATTCAAACGATAGGGTTTCTTGGAGTGAAACTTGAAGGATTTTCCAGTTCTTGCGGTAAATTATCGCGAGGCCACCTCCGCGGCCTGAGAGGCAGGGCTTAGAAATGTAAACAAAGCCTGGCGGAGTCGCGCCATTGAGCTCGGAGAAGTCTCCCGCCATTTGCCAAGTCTCATTTATACAAAAAAAGTCAAGCTTACGGTCAATTAGAATATCTTGGATAAGACACCCCTTTCCCGTAAGCGAGCGGACGTTGAGGAGGCCGAAGTTGACGCTGGTGGCGTCCCCACTACGAGGCGCATTAGCCGACCTAGCCAGGCCGGCTAACATACGGTGATCGACCGAGCGGCTGCTCCTTCTGCACGGCTGGCGGACGGATGACCACAGAATATCAATCGTCTTCGCCTGTCTCTCACTCCTCACACCACTGCTATCCTCGTTCATCGTTTTGTCACCTCCCGGATTGACTATTGCAATTCACTTCTTACCTTTCTGACCTTCTTCAAATTTCCATTCCCTCTCGTTCCCTCAGATCCTCTTCCTCCCTCCACCTCTGTGTGCCCCCCCTGCCCGTCTCAGCACGATGGATGACAGAGCCTTCAGCTGCTCTTCCCCTAAACTTTGGAACTTACTTCCTCCCAATAATCGTCACATCGATTCTCTTCCCACCTTCAAGTCCCATCTCAAAACTCACCTCTTTAAAATAGCATTTTCTGTGTAGCTCTTGCTCTTGTTTCTATTCATAATTGTATTTTATTTATCGCATTCTATTTGTGATTGGTATTTTATTTATTATAGTACCGATGCTTGTCTGTGAATGTCCTTGAGAGGAACAATATTAGGGAGCGTGTGACCGAGGCTGCCATTCGCGGCGCACGGAGTGGTCCCAACGATTGTGGTGGTGATGCTTCTTCAGCGAACTAAAGTCTTACTGGTAGTATCGGCCCTATATATATATCCCTAATGTCCAGACACGGCGCCGGACACAGCTATGATAGGTCCCTACTTTCAGGTTGGGGGTAACAGAGGACCACACCCTGCAGCCCCACCGATTGTTCCTAAAATCTAAATCTAAAAACAGATGTATTTTAAATTATATCTGGGAGAGGCCACACCATGTATCTATGGCCTGCCAAAAATACATAAAGAAGGGTTCCCCCTCAGACCCATTGTTTGTAGCATTGACTCCTCTACATACAAGGTAGCCAAATATTTAAAAACTATCTTAGCTCCGTTGGTTAGTAACACAGAATATCACGTAGAGAACACCACAGGGTTTGTAGAGAGGATCAAAGACCTCATATTGGAACCTGAGGAAACTTTGGCATTTTACGATGTGACTTCTCTCTTTACATATGTCCCAACCCGAGCAACAGTCTCAGTGGTGAGGACGAGACTGCTGGCGGACATTTCTCTGCATGAAAGAACCAAACTTAAACCAGATCACATGTGCCAATTATTGGAAATCTGCCTTAATACTATGTATTTTCAATTTAGGTAGAAATTTTACAAACAAATTCATGGTTGTGCTATGGGCTCACCAGTTTCACCCATAGTTGCTAATCTGTACATGGAAGAGATGGAGAAACAGGCCCTCACATCCTTCCCGGGGACAAAACCTCGACACTGGTTTAGATATGTGGACGATACTTTTGTCATAATTAAAAAACAAGAAATTCAATCCTTCACAGATCATCTCAACTCGGTAGACATCAACATTAAATTTACTCGTGAGAACATTAAAGAGAACCAACTAGCCTTCTTAGATTGTAAAGTAATTATAAAAGAGGACAGTGCGCTAAAAACAGAAGTCTTTAGGAAGGCTACGCACACTGACCAATACTTACTTTTTGACTCTAACCACCCTTTACAACACGAATTAGGAGTTATCAGAACCCTCCAGCATAGGGCTAAACTAATACCAACTAGCATTGAAGGTAGAGAAAAGGAGTTAAAACATATCAGGCGAGCACTCACTAACTGTGGGTAACTTCAGTGGTCATTCAACAAATGTCAGAAAGAAAGAATAGGGAATGAAACCAAAAATTCTCAAGATACAAAAAGGAGAGGAGTAGCAGTACCTTACATTGCAGGAATTTCTGAAAAACTACAACGATTCCTTTGGCATTTGGAATCTTTTTAAAATACGCTCAGTAGAAGTCATTTGAAGCCATTTTACAAATTATGGACACAACTTGTCCGGAGACGTCGGTTGTCCTTTGACAAATGTCAGAAAGAAAGAATAGGGAATGAAACAAAAAATCCCAAGATACAAAAAGGAGAGGAGTAGCAGTACCTTACATTGCAGGAGTTTCTGAAAAACTACAAAGGGTCCTTTGGCAACACAAAATTCCTACTTATTTCAAACCGATAAACACGTTAAGGCAAAAATTAGTGCATAGGCTGCCAAGTGAAAAACAGAGTAATGTAGTTTATTCAATACATTGTAAGAATGAAAATTGTAAAGAGCAGTACATTGGGGAGACTCAACAAATTCTCAAAAAAAGACTATCAACATCGCGGGGATAATACTAATGCGCCTCAATCGGCAGTACATTTGCACCTAAAAGCTAGCAACCAGTCATTTGACGACAATGAGGTTAAAATCTTAGCGAAAGAACATAGATGGTTTGAAAGGGGAGTAAACGAAGTGATTCTCATAAAAAAACTAAATCCTTCATTAAACCGGTCTGGTGGGGTGAGGTTCAATTTGGATCGTTCATACAATAGCCTGCTTAGGCAACATTAGTAATGCTGATGGGGTGATACCGGAAGGAGTGGGGCCAACAGGCCAGTCGTTTAGTCAGGAATGTAGGAACAATCGGTGGGGCCGCAGGGAGTGGTCCTCTGTTCCCCTCAACCTGAGAGTAGGGACCTATCATAGTTGTGTCCGGCGCCGCTATGTCTGGACATTAGGGATATATATATATACAGTAAAGTCTCGTTATATCGATATTCAAGGGAGTCCGAAAAAATATCGATATAACCGGGACTATCGATATATCCGACCCTGTTTGCATGTAATTTTCTCCGTGCGTGCATAGAAATAGTATCGATATAACCGGGACTATCGATATATCCGATATCGATATAACGAGACTTTACTGTATATATATAGGGCCGATACTACCAGTAAGACTTTAGTTCGCTGAAGAAGCATCTTGGATAAGAAGCGAAACGTCCGGCACCTTCAAAAAAGTACAGATGACGGCTGAAGAAACCTTCTCATCGATGGACCACGCCTGTACGACTTATTTTTATTATTATTATTATTATTATTATTATTATTATTATTATTATTATCGAACCATCCGTGGTTAGCCTTGAAATCATCAATGGATGACGAACTTCCAGGTTGCCTCATGACGATATCAGAGTGAAGTTACCGTGTGTCATGATCTGGTTGGCGACCAACGGGGGGCGCTGTCGGCCCCGCCTGCACCTGCACAGGTGCTGGTCGTCCCGATCAGATTGGCGAACAGCGGGTAGCGACGTCAGCCCTGCCGGCAGCCTCGCAGGTGCTGGTCGTTAAGATCAATGACACTTAAAAGGACACCTGGCACGATCATCCGGTGCCGATTCATTGTTTGTTTGCTGCTTGTTTGCAGCATGCAGCGTGTACGTGTTTGTTTAACCTTGGCGGGCTTTTACTTTTGGTCTTCTTTTGCTACTTTGTATTTTTTCCATTCAGATCATTTTGATGTTTTACATTTTGTTCCTGCTGACTTTATTTTAATACAATTTGTCAAACAACCTCCTGCTCCCTCCTGCCTGCTTTTTGGGATCCGAACCCGCCATCACCACCTCGCAAAAGCGTGATACCGTGCTTTCTCGGCGATAATTTTACCTAGTACCTAATCAATTGTGTTCTGTTTCGCCGGGTTGATAGCGTTTAGCATCAAGTGTACAGATGGCTTGTGCGGGTTATTTGTGGTGCCTGATGTATGGGATATTTTAACCTTGCAGTCTACACTCTGCCTTTGAACTATCAATAAATTTGAAACAAGTCCAAATTTCACTGTTTTCTATCCATTTTCTCACTCTGTCTCTCTGTCGTCTGCCTATCTATTTTTTATTTGCAGCTCTGTGTTTCTGTTACACCCCCCCTTTCACTGATGCGTTCTTGACCAATCACGTGCGGCTTTAACCGAAGACTGGGGGCGGGGAATAGAGGACAAAAAAAGTCGGCTGCCATTTCCTTGTTAGGAGAACGGGCTCTTTCGCGAACGACACATCACTCGTTGTGGCGCTCCGTGTGTATCCGGAAAAATAGTTCGTATGCAAAGATAAAATTCTTGTGAATTTAACATTTGTAAGCCGAAAAGTTCGTTAGCCAAGGTGTTCGTAAGCCGAGATATCACTGTACCAATAATCCATCTGTATAAAAGATGATTTATTCCTCTCCCTTTCAGCACCACTTCCTATCCGACGCACTGCAGTCGAGAGCCCAGAGCGACCCGGACCATATTCTCTACGTGCTGCTAAATGCTAAGGTGGAGTAAACAAGTAGTCCGCCATCTTAGTCCTCTCTCAAATAAAATGTTAACAAATAATGATCAATTGCATATTGAAGTGTTGTCGGGTATTTTTACAACGGATAAAAAGTCATCAATTAGTTAAGTTTCAATTCTCGGAAGTCACAGACCAAAATATGGAGGAGATATCGAACAGTTTAAAGGGGGTAACTTCTCCTTTTCTTTTCCTTTCGGCTTTTCAAGGGTAACAAGATCAGATATTTAACATACCAGTATTCAGATTAGATGACCGGGATGCCAGTTTAAATTCATGAGAAGGACATAAATTAGTTAAATTTCAATTCTCCAACGTCATAGACTGAAATAAGGAGGAGCGATAAAACAGCTTTAATGGGTAACAATATCGACTCTATCAGATATTAAACATACCAGTATTCAGGTGAGATGACCAGGATGCCAAAGTTTCAAATCATTAGAAGGACATAAATTCGTTACGTTTCAATTCTCCGACGTCACAGACTGCGATATGGAGGATCGATAAAACAGCTTTAAAGGACAACCGACGTCTCCGGACAAGTTGTGTCCATAATTTGTAAAATGGCTTCAAATGACTTCTACTGAGCGTATTTTAAAAAGTTTCCACCGCATATAGCTATATTTTACGTTTTAAGACTCGCGCTGAATATTCAGGAAGTCTTGTTTTTGAGTTGGTGACGAGTCCGTATGTGACGTCACTAAACGAACGCCCCACACCAAAAAAACGACACATTGTAGCAGTCCTTCCATCACGTCAATGTATTTTGCTGTATTGTTTGGTCTGAAAACCTTGTGTTGCACCCAAAAGCCGCCAGAAGAGGGTGGCCAAGCTCCATATAAGGAATTTATCAGCCTGTGGAAACGGAGGTTCCACGGCATATAGTTATATTTTACGTTTTAAGACTCGCGCTGAATATGAAGGGGTAACAAGATCTACTCTATCAGATATTAAACATAGTGGTATTCAGATGAGATGACCAGGATGCCAAATTTTCAATTCAGGAAAAGGACATAAATTAGTTACGTTTCAATTCTCCGGTGTCACAGACTGAAATATGTAGGAGCGATAAAAAAGCTTTAATGGGTAACAATATCGACTCTATCAGATATTAAACATACTGGTATTCGGGTGAGATGACCAGGATGCCAAAGTTTCAATTCACTCAGTTTGTTTATAGTATTGTTTCGTAGTTGTTAATAAGACAATATTGTGTAAATAATGCTCGGTGATTGTTAATTGTACTTGTTTTGGCTACAGGGGGTGGCCGTGTGCACGGCCACCTGTGCACAGCTTCACAAGAGGGCCGAGAAAATCACAGCCACCCTTATCGAGCGAGGAGGTCTCAACACCGGGGACAACGTGGTGCTGCTTTATCCCCCAGGTGAACACGTGCATCATGATGGAATGGAAACAAATCAATGATGAGCATCCCTGTCAGAGCAGGAACGTCGAGGTCTCTTAGAGGAACATTTTTCTTCAGCCGGCTGTACTTTGAAGGTGACGGACGTTTCGCTCCAAAGAGCTTTGTCAGCGAACTAATCAACCACGTTCATGTTAATTATAACATTGAATTAGACGGGTAGTCAAAAATGTACTTTAAAATATTCTGTGTACTCATTCATCTAAACACGGCATTCTGATCAATGTTGCCTGTGTGGAATATAAATGAAGCACAAAATAAAATCTGACCATTTATATCTATGGGTAGCTAACCTATTAGCTAGCTAGCTTTCTATCTATTTGATAATAATAATAATAATAATAATAATAATAATAATAATAATAATAATAATGTTGTTCCCCACAACCTGAGAGCAGGCACCAATCATAGCAGAGTCCGGCACCGCCACGTCTGGAGAGTAGGGATATATATATAGGGCCGAAACTACCAGTAAGACTTTAGTTCGCTGAAGAAGCATCTTGGAAAAGAAGCGAAACGTCTGACACCCTCAAAGAAGTACAGATGACGACTGAAGAAACCTTTTCATCGATGGACCACTCCTGTACGACTGAAAGCTTACAGACGTATTACAGTTACAGTTTTACAGTAATAAAAATTGATAATACAAATATCAAATGATAAAAATGACACTAAAAGTGATCAAATGTATAAATGAAATGTAAACAGAATCAGAATCAGGAACCCTTTATTCGTCCCATGGGGAAATTTGCAACAGTTTGGTATATAATAGTATTCAATAGAAAACATTGCTTAAAAACAACATATTGACAATCGTATACTATCCTTTCGACTTACACTCGTTTGACTTATGACCATTTTATCGGAACGGAGCCCGGTCATAACTCAGATGTTACCTGTATATGGAGAAATTTGAAAATACACTATTCATTGTGCCTTATACACTGAATTTTACGTTACATATTATTGTCTGTATAATGTTAAAACCCTCATTGAGTCTCCCTTCTGCATGCAGGCATTGACCTGATAGCTGCCTTCTATGGTTGCCTTTATGCCGGCGTCATCCCTGTGACAGTGAGGCCACCCCACCCACAAAATCTGGCTGCCACCCTCCCCACAGTCCGCATGATCATTGACGTAAGTGTGTGCTGCAATCTTGGTCCCGAAACATATTTGATCACCAGCTCTTATTTTGTTTGACTTTTCCGGTGAATGGCTTGCTGTGTTTTCCAGGTGAGCAAAGCCGCCTGCATCCTGACCACTCAGCCACTCATGAGGATCCTCAGGTCACGGGAAGCCGCTGCCAGCGTCAATGTCAAAACATGGCCCACCATTATCGACACGGGTGGGCTCTTTGGATTACAGATTTAAAAATAAAAATAAAACAATCAGTCACAAATTTATTGGGGAATTGAAAATATGACAGAGGGCCATTCCTGAAATGGTTTGGGTTTTGGTTTTTCATGCTTGGGTGCCGATAAAGCACTGGTCATGGCCTCTCACAATGTTTTTTTCTTTTCCACAAGGGGGCAGCATTTCCCTTCTTTCCATGATAGGGCTTTGCTCCAGCTTCATCTGTTGTTAAAGCGTTACATAAACCAATATGTATTGTATTTTGTAGAGCTGTCCCCATTTCAAGCTCAAAAATAACAAAATAATATGACAACACAACACAAAAGACACAGAGAGTCATTCATTCTTCAGGACTTGCGGTAACCTCTTTATGATTACATGAAGCAGTTCTAGATGAAAGAGGAGAGGATCAAAGCATCCTTTTCAGCAGTGGATCAGGGGCGGCATTGTGGAATGTGCACATCAGAATCAGAATCATATTTATTGCCAAGTATGTAGAACACACAAGGAATTTGTTTCCGGTAGAACACACTGCACTAGTATCGTCATAAAAAAAAACTGCTAAGTTGCACTATACAGTTCCATTTTGGCTACTGTTGAAAGAGTTCAAAGAGTTAATGGCTTGGGGGAAGAAGCTGTTTAAATGTCTGCTGGATTTGGTGCGCATGGATCGGTAGCGCCTGCCTGAGGGGAGTAGCTGGAAAAGGTGGTGGGCAGGGTGCGGCGGGTCCAGTAGGATTTTCCGCGCCCTAGTTTGGATTCTTGCAGTGTGCAAGTCCTCCAGAGTGGGTAGGGCGGTGCCAATGATTTTTTCCGCCGTCGGAAAAAGGACGGCGGAAAAAATCATTGGCACCGCCCTACCCACTCTGGAGGACTTGCACACTGCAAGAATCCAAACTAGGGCGCGGAAAATCCTCCTGGAACATCTACTACAAGCTAAATGTTGAAAGCAAACACGAAGGTTTCTTGTTTTTTTCCTTCCACTAGGGGGCAGCATTTGCCTTTTGTCCATGTTAGCGCGTTGTTCTAATGCAGCTGTTGTTAAAGCGCTATATAAACCAATATGTATGTATTGTATTTTGTACAGCCGCCCCCATTTTAAGCTCATATAACACCAGACCCATAACATTTCGGAATTACAGTAAAGTCTCGTTATATCGATATTCAAGGGAGTCCGAAAAAATATCGATATAACAGGGACTATCGATATATCCGACCCTGTCTGCATGTAATTTTCTCCGTGCGTGCATAGAAATAGTATCTATATAACCGGGACTATCGATATATCCGATATTGATATAACGAGACTTTACTGTAATTCTTTTTTTTTCCTATGAAACAAATGAGTCTAGGTTTTTGCCAGAGGTCTGACCAGCGCTTTATCGGCACCCCGCGATAAAAATCAAAACCCGAGCAAATCAAAGTCAAGTCAAAGTCA
This sequence comes from Hippocampus bargibanti, assembly GCF_051943395.1. NCBI lineage: Eukaryota > Metazoa > Chordata > Actinopteri > Syngnathiformes > Syngnathidae > Hippocampus > Hippocampus bargibanti. Next base: position 24,420,089 of record NC_142734.1, read on the forward strand.
GCTTTATTGTCAAATATGCTAATTATTTGGCGACATTTGGCAATGGCTCCACATGATGCTTTTCAATTCCCAAATATTGTGTTGTATTTTGGACAGCCGCCCTTATTTCAAGCTCATATAACTCCAGACCTATATCATTTAGGAATTAACTAAGGAATTTTATGAAGAAAGAAGAGAGACTAAGGTTTCTAACGCTGTATTGAATGTTTATGTCGTGCTCAAACTCAATATTCTGTAGGTTCTGGAATTCGAGTGATGATGACAAAAACCCTGGCACTGGAGTGGACACATTTTTGCACATCGTCTGGCAGTCAATGAGTTAATTGGGGGGGGGGGGGGGGGGGGGGGGGGGGGCAGATGTTCTCTGTTTCATCACAGTGTCCATTTCAATCCAAGTCCTTTTTTCATCCAATATCAAACAAAATTATTGATTTGTACTTTTTTGTAGGCCAACAGTTCCCACAACATATTGCAAATAAATGTTTTATTTTAAATAAAAGCTTTCTCCTCTTAGATGACCTCCCCAAAAAGCGACCACTGCAGATCTATAAGCCCCCTACAGCAGAGTTGTTGGCTTACCTGGACTTCAGTGTGTCTACCACCGGCATGTTAACTGGAGTAAAGGTAACGATTGGCATACTTTGAATGAAAATACAGTGGTACCTCGGTTCTCGACCATAATTCATTCCGGGACCCTGTTCGAAAAGCGATTTTTTTCAAACACTCTTTGCTCCTGTCACTTGCGAGTTGACGGGGGGGGCGTTCTCCACCCGCTGTCATTCTCTAATCACGGACACGGGGCATTTATACGGTTCGCGATCACCTCGCCAATGCCGGATGATTGCCTCAACTCGCCACCGTACCTGGATTCTTCCTTCGATGCGCGAGTGTATCCGGTCCGAGGTATTTTCCCTGCGTCCCGTAAATTTATGTCATCTTCCGAGATTGCGTAATTTTGCACCCTCGTGTGCCATTTGCTTTTTGGCGTAGTAAGCGGGTCGGATAACTCCCCTGCCTTCTTACTCGCTGTGTTTTCTGCTTGGGTAGTACGTGTCTGCTTTGGGATCCCAAACATTCCACTACGTTCCGACGAGTCAGCTGCCGTCACTGTGGCTCGGAACGTGACAGCGGATGACTCGGCTACAGGATGTTCTTTTCTCTTAAAATATCTATCCAATGACACTTGCTCTCACTCCCACAGCAACATGACTAGATTTCACAGCCTCCTTATTCTTTAATATCGTACTGATCGCCATGCTGTATTCCCTCGCCAGATCAGACACTCGCACACCTCCTTCATATTTTGCGATTATTTCTTTCTTAAATGCAATAGTTGTACGCACTACTTTTCTTTTGTCACTTTAAGCAGCACTTACTTTCTTTGGAGGCATGAATAGGGGCTAAAACTCTTCGTACACCTATATTAAACGCTAGAGCAAAACGCAGCACGTCCGCTAGCGACAACAGTTGGTCACGGAGAGAGCGATACACCCATGTGCCGCTCAGCTCCCCACCCTCGCGTACGCACTCACGCGTCGTATTGGCATTCGAACACCGATTGATGTTTGAACGCCGAAGCAAGAATATCTCGAATATTTTGTTCGAACACTGATTTGTTCGAACAGTGAGGCGTTCGAGAACCGAGGTACCACTGTACATTCTTGATATTGTAGAGGAGCTAAATAATTGTGTGATACAGTCAAACCTGTGTTGTCGAACGTCTCGGTTGTCGTCCAATTTGGTTTTCAACCAAAAATCTCTGGGTTTTTTATGCCCCGGTATATGACCGAAATTCAATTCTCAACCAAACTGAGCGCACCTGAATGCAAGCGGAGGATGGTTTGAAAAGTTAGTGTGCCATGTGATTGGCTAGCAACTGATGCAAGATGTCCCCCGCCTACTGCCCAGAGACAGCTGCAATAGGTGCCAACATGACCCTTGACAGACAGACAGACAGACAGAGATGGTTTATGTTCCAATGTCAATGTTGATTTTAAAATTGGTAAAAGTAAAACATATTACAGTTTGTTTTATAGTATTTTACAAATGTATTTTATTATATGTGTATAGTTTATGCTGTAAAATAGTTAAAAGTTGTTTTATACACATGGAACGATTTTTTACATGGATTATAATGGGAAGTGTTGATTCGGTTTTCGAACAAATTTGTTTTCAAACAGGTTTTGGGTACGGATTATGGTCGAAAACCGAGGTATCACTGTAATGTATATAGTGCTGTGTTGACAATGCAGTCAGTCATACCTCGGTTTTTGATCCGTTCCAGAAACCTTTTAGAAAAGCAATTTCATTAACCCACACGGTGTTCTGGAATTACGTTCACATCTTGCACTCCATAGCTATGCATTCATGTCATTCCTGACAAAAATGTTTCAGATCCATCAAAATCCAAAATATTTAAGAGTAGGTTGTAATAATTTCGGTTTCAAATAGACTTGGTGTCAATTGGATATGTTGTTTCCCAAGTCAACTGGATGGTGGTTGGCTGAGTAGAGGTAACATCCAAGTAACGACCGGCGCCATTTACAACCACCCGTACTTACGACCACGACTGCCTGTCACTGCAACGCGCAAGCAAACGGCAACGCATATTACAATTTTGGCCAGCCAGCATGTCACACACTTGCACAGCAATCTACTGCGTAACTACACTCAATACAGTAGTCATCCAGTGCAGATAGCGTCTCCTGTAGTACTGTACACTGATTTTTTTTCCTTTGGCGTCCGCCTGAGTCCGAGCATGTGTATCGGGCAACCTCTTCTGGCCGTTAGCAGGGAGAGCCATTTTTCAACAGCGGTATTCTTTACGTATAAGTGTTTTCTTTAACCCACCATAGAAATCTACATATAAAATAGAAATTGCTAATATGAAATTACAAATGATACAAATGACACTAAAAGGTAAGTCTAAAATATATAAATGTCCAGTAACTGTACAGTAAACAGTTTTGTATACATTACGGGTACAGTTATATAGTAATAAAAATTGACAATATGAAATATAAAATTATAAAAACGACACTAAAAGTTAAGTATAACATTTATAAATGAAATGTAAACAGTTTGGTATATAATCGATGAAAAGGTTTCTTCAGCCGTCATCTGTACTTCTTCCAAAGATCATCGATGGACCACTCCACTCGTTTGGTATATAATAGTCTTCAATAGAAAATGTTGCTTAAAAACAACAGATTGACATCATATACTATCCTGTCATGCAAACGGCCATTTTGAATGGATTTCGACTTACGACCTTTTGACTTACGACCGTTTTGTTGGAACGGAACCCGGTCGTAACTCGAATGTTACCTGTATTTGCAACATGCTCAAACTTCAAGGTCACACTATATGTGGCTGAATTGTTGCCAAATGTTTTGCTTGTACATCACCCGTAACAATGCGTTTGTTGTCATTTTGCTATTAGATGTCCCACGCCGCAGTCAGCACTCTGTGTCGTTCAATCAAGCTGCAGTGTGAACTCTACTCCTCCCGCCAAATCGCCATCTGTCTGGACCCCTACTGCGGCCTGGGTTTCGTTCTGTGGTGCCTCTCCAGGTATGTCTAGAAGGTTCTAACAACGACAACAAGCAACGCCATTGTTGTGTTGGGGTAGTGTTTACTCAGGTCACCAGTCCATCCTGATACCTCCCTTGGAGCTAGAGAGCTCGCTTCCTCTGTGGCTGAGCACACTCAGTCAGTACAAGATCCGAGACACCTTCTGCTCCTATTCGGTCATGGAGCTCTGCACCAAAGGCCTCGGGACCCAGACAGAGCTGCTCAAGGTTGGACTTCCCGCAAAACACCTCATAATAATCATCATGTGTTTGCGCTGATAAATAAATCGACCATTTGCGATTTGTCGAGTGAATAAAAAGAATACAAATTCTGAAAGGAACTGAAATGGGAAGGTAGAGGAGAACGGAGCTACCCTGTGTTGAATAAATAACCACAGGCTAACATTTTTTGTTAGTTAGCATTTTTGGCCACAACATTCATCATGGAGCAGACTGTGCTGAGCTCGCTATTTAGCTCGCTACCTAGCTAGCAATTTATTGGCCAGCTAGCTAGTTATTAGCTATCTATTAGCTATCTAGCTTTCTATCTATTTGAGTTATTCCGGGTTGAGTGAATAATGGCGCGTGTGGCTGCCGCTGCTCACCCACAAAAAAAACTTATCCTGTGACTTTAAAGTGACCTTGAGAGCTTTGAAAGACGCTTTTATGAGCGCCTTTCGAAACTCTCAAGTGCTTAACATGGACAACTATCCTATACAGGAAATGAAGCAGTCACACAGATAGTAAAAAGCAAAACTAAGATCAAGTCTGAATCATGCTGAGTCGAATGCCAAAGAGTACAAGTGAGTTTTCAGGCGGCTTTTAACTCATTCACTCACAGACGATGTGCAAAAATGTGTCCACGCCTGTGCCAGGGTTTTTGTCATTGTCACTGAAATTTGAGGACCCACAGAATATTGAGTTTGAGGACTAAACGTTCAATGCTGCGTAAAGTCAAAGTGATGAGAGACAATAAATTGGATGACATGTCGGCTCAGACGTCGCCCGGCCAAACAAGGTCTGCGTCAGGTGCTGGGGAACCAGAGCACCTTGATGAAAAATGGGCTACTGGAACAAAGCGGAGATGGACGTGATGCGATAACATGGCTCTGTTGGAATGCTACTACTCAAGGAACCATAGTCAGAGGGGTAGCATGCAGAGAATGGGGGCTGAATGGTTACTTCGAAACCCACAGTCACGGTTGACCACGAAACAACTAGTAGCTCAGTGTTCCAATATCCACAAACGGCAATTGCTATCACAACTTGAGATTGATGAGGTACAACACAAATTCCGAGGTGAGTAACTGTGAGAGCCACGAGATTCGTTAGCCACCATGGAAATGACGGTTGGAGGCTAAGATTTAGGCCGCTCGGAAACGGACCGGCTCGGAGACCCAGAGAGGTGTGAATAAAAGGCCAATACCCAAGAGGTACATGCAGATAACCATACATATGGGAGAAGGAGGTCACACATAACAGCAGTGCACAATGGCTGGTGACTCTGAAAGAGGAGTACAGCAACCACCCTGAACAGAACCCTGTTACCATCGCAGTGGCAGACATACAACAAAGAGTCACAGGTATGAAAAACTGGATGGTACACACCTACTGGCGAAAGAAACTTACAACACTCCATGAGCGCCTAGCAGCACAAATGAACCAGTTGCTGATGGATGAGACTCACCCAGGATGACTAACCGAAGGGCGAACAATCCTGATCATGAAGGATTCCTCAAAGGGTGCAGTTCCTTCCAACTATCGGCCAATACCCTGTCTCTCCACAATATGGAAGCTCATGTCGGGCATCATTGCGGCTAAGATAAGCGGACACATGGATCAATACATGAGCAAAGTACAGAAAGGCATTGGTAGAGATACTAGAGGTGCCAAACATCAGCTGCTGGTTGACAGAACAGTCGCACAAGACTGCAGGTCCCGACATACCAACCTGTGCACAGCCTGGATTGATTACAAGAAAGCATATGACTCGATGCCATACACATGGATCACTGAATGTTTGGAGTTGTATAAGGTCAACAGGACCCTGAGAGCCTTTGTTGCAAATTCGATGAGGATGTGGAAAACCACACTTCAAGCCAATGGCAGACATTGAAAACAGCTACAAATACCCCGGTATACCACAGGCCAATAGCAACCTCGAACTAGCAACAAGGAAAGCGGCTATGACCAAATACCTCCAGCGGGTGAGGCACGTCCTAAGAAGCCAGCTCAATGGCAAGAACAAGACTCGGGCAATAAACAGCTATGCCCTGCCAGTGATCAGATACCCTGAAGGAATAATGAGGTTGCCAAAGGAAGAGATTCAGACCACGAATGTTAAGACCCAAAAACTCCTCACCATGCATGGAGGGTTCCATCCCAAATCCAGCACCCTGAGACTGTACACAAGCCGTACGGAAGGAGGCCGGGGACTAGTGTGCGTGAGAGCCACTGTCCAGGATGAAACATCCAAGCTCCTTGAATATATCAAAGAGAAGGCTCCAACGGATGATGTATTCAGGGAATGTCTCAGACAATGGGGAACAGAGGATGAGGTGCTGGAATAGGGACAATCATTGGAAGAAAATCCCCTACACGGGATATACCACCAAACCATCACTGAAGTGGCTGATCTCAAGAAGTCCTATCAGTGGCTAGAGAGGGCTGGCCTAAAGGACAGCACAGAGGCACTCATCCTGGCTGCTCAAGAGCAGGCCCTGAACACCAGAGCCATAGAGGCACGGATATGCCACACCAGGTACCTGAGACAATCCAACACATAACTGCAGGGTGTAAGATGCTGGCAGGGAAAGCCTACATGGAGCACCGTAACCAGGTGGCTGGCATAGTCTACCGAAACATCTGTGCGGTGTATGGACTGGAAACCCCAAGATCAAAAGGGGAAACACCTCCCAAGGTCATGGAGAATAACCGAGCAAAGATCCTGTGGGACTTCCAGATACAGACTAACAAGATGGTAATGGCTGACCAACCAGATATCGTGGTCATAGATAAAGGGCAAAGGAAAGCCGCTGTCATGGATGTAGCGGTCCCGAGTGATGGAAACATCAGAAAGAAGGAACATGAGAAAATCGAGAAATACCAAGGGCTCAAAGAGGAGCTGGAGAGAGCCTGGAAGGTAAAGGTAACAGTCGTGCCTGTGGTGGTTGGAGCACTGGGGACAGTGACCCCCAAACTAGACGAGTGGTTGCAACAGATCCCGGCAACAACATCGGATATATATCGGTCCAGAAAAACGCAGTGCTGGGAACGGATACTGCGCAGAACCCTCCAGCTTCCTGGCCTCTGGTAGAGGACCCAAGCTTAAATGGGGGACAGACACCACCCAAGGGGGGTGGGACGAGGATTTTTTTATATGTCACCATATATAAAATTATAGGAAGAATCATGAAACACTGGACGTGATGTTATTCTGTCCATTTGTGCCAATGGGTGGTCCTCACATGAGATTAGCTTGATGTTGCGAGTGGTGTGGGAGCTGTGCCTCAGGGATGGGAGGTTGTGAATTTGGGACACATCGGCAGTAGTGTGCCAAAGAATCATTGGGTGTTTTTGGTCTTTTAATCACTAGACCCCTTCAGTGTGGACTACCTTGCCCCTCTTAGTCACCATCCGACTACATTTCTCCAGCCCGAATGACATTCCGATATCACTGCTGTAGATCCTGGTTGTGTGGATCAGGGAGTCCATGTCCCTTTCGCTCTTAGCATACAGCTTTATGTCATCCATGTAGAGGAGGTGACTGATCGTAGCTCCATTTCTTGGCGATCTGGCTGAGGGGGTTCAGTCCTATGCAGAACAGTAGCGGGGAGAGTGCTCACCTTGGTATAGGCCACATTTGATGGACACTTGCGTTAGTGGTTTGCCATGGGCTTCAAGTGTGGTTTTCCACATCCTCATCGAGTTTGCAACGAAGGCTCTCAGGGTCCTGTTGACCTTATACAACTCCAAGCATTCAGTGATCCATGTGTGTGGCATCGAGTCATATGCTTTCTTGTAATCAATCCAGGCTGTGCACAGGTTGGTATGTCGGGACCTGCAGTCTTGTGCGACTGTTCTGTCAACCAGCAGCTGATGTTTGGCACCTCTAGTATCTCTACTAACGCCTTTCTGTGCTGCTTTGCTCATGTATTGATCCATCTGTCTATCAATGATGCCTGACATGAGCTTCCATGTTTTGGAGAGACAGGTTACTGGCCGATAGTTGGAAGGAACTGCACCCTTTGAGGAATCCTTCATGATCAGGATTGTTCGCCCTTCGGTTAGCCATCCTGGGTGAGTCCCATCATTAAGCAACTGGTTCAATTGTGCTGCTAGGCGCTCGTGGAGAGCTGTGAGTTTCTTTAGCCAGTAGGTGTGGACCATATCCGGGCCTGGTGCCGTCCAGTATTTCATACCTTTCTTGTATATCTGCCGCTGTGATGGTAACTGGGTTCTGTTCAAGGAGGTTGCTGTGCTCCTCTTTCAGAGTCACCAGCCATTGTGCACTGCTGTTATGTTCGACCTCCTTCTCCCATATGCCTTTCCAGTATCTTTCAGTTTCCAGCCTTGGAGGGTCTGCTCTGCTGTTAGAACCCTGCCACCGAGCGTACACTTTCACAGGTTGTGTTGCGAACAGCCTGTTTATTTTTCTGGCCTCATTCTCTTTCGTGTACCTCTTTAGGCGACTGGACAAGGCCTGTAGCCTTTGTTTGGCAGTTTCGAGTGCTTCAGGTATGGTTATCTGCATGTACCTCTTGGGTATTGGCCTTTTATTCCCACCTCTCTGGGTCTCCGTCAATTGACTCACATCTTTCCGAGCCGCCTTGATCTTAGCCTCCAACCGTCTTTTCCATGGTGGGTAATGAATATTGTGGCTCTCATGGTTGCTCTTGTAGCCAAGCATCTCTAGGATCACTGATGCTAAGGCGTATATCAGCTCATTGGTTTCCGTGATCGTTCCGGTCGGGATCGTTCTCAGTGCTGCATTCACAGTTTCCATGAGACTTTCAGGTGGTACTTCACAGAGCCGTTGTAATCGGTTTCTTAGTTGCCCAGTTTTCATTCTTGCCATGATCTTATCTCTCAGGTCAGTTGCTGCCTCGCTCAGCATTTCATTCATTGGGGCTGGCTTCCTAATTTCATCATTCATTGGGGCTTGCCTCCCAATCTCTGGTTGAAACTATTCCTCTGATGTGGCAGCCTGGGGCCCTTCACCTCGGAATTTGTGTTGTACCTCATCAATCTCAAGTTGTGATAGCAATTGCCGTTTGTGGATATTGGAACACTGAGCTACTAGTTGTTTCGTGGTCAACTGTGACTGTGGGTTTCGAAGTAACCATTCAGCCCCCATTCTCTGCATGTAACCCCTCTGACTAGGGTTGCTTGAGTAGTAGCATTCCAACAGAGCCATGCTATTGCATCTCATCCATCTCCGCTTTGTTCCAATAGCCCATTTTTCATCAAGGTGCTCTGGTTCCCCAGCACCTAACGCAGACCTTGTTTGGCCGGGCGACGTCTGAGCTGGCATGTCATTCCATTTATTGTCCAGCCGCTATATATATATATATATATATATATATATATATATATACAGTAAAGTCTCGTTATATCGATATTCAAGGGAGTCCGAAAAAATATCGATATAACCGGGACTATCGATATATCCGATATCGATATAACGAGACTTTACTGTATATATATATATATATATATACAGTGAGACTTATGAACTTAATTGGTTCCCAGACAGAGTGTGTAAGGCGAAAAGTGTGAATCTCAAAAACAATTTTCCCATAGGAAACCATTAAAATGGGAATAATCCGTTCCCGGGTTTCCATAAAATATACTTTTCAACTAAATAAGCCTAAAAAACTACACAGCACATACCTTATTCTATGTATAATAAATGTGCTATTGTATTGTAATGAAAGAAATACACTGCATTGTATCATAAAGACCCTTTATTTACATTTGTGATGGTCATTTATGGCTTGATGGAATGGCGTTGGAGGTTGAAGGTCAAAGGGAATTGCTGTTTGGAAAGAGAGGCGCATTACATGAGGACTGTAATTAAAGAAATAAACTGTGCTGTAAAATAACGTTTTATTTACCTTTTTGATGGTCGTTGATGGCTTATGGAAGGAGAGTCCATATGGACTGTTGGTAACTTAACCTCTGGTGCTGTTCGGTGGTGTACTTCCGCTGAAGATCACTCTGCCAGCCGTGGTGGGTGTGTATTATGAAAATAGTGCTTATTATAAGGTTTAATTTTCATAAATTTGACGTTTGTAAGACGAAAAGTTTGGAAGATAAGGTGTTTGTAAGTTGAGGTCTCACTGTATATATGTGCGTGTGCGGCCCCTGCCTTTTCTTCAGACTTTTTAGTCATTCTCATCCCTGCATAGTAGCAAAAGTACTCCACTCGATAACAAACCACGTCTGCACTCAAAGAAAGGGGGTGAAAACTAGTCTGACAGCTCCTAAATCCATAACAAGACTTTCACTGAGTGCATGTGTCTGTTTTCCAGGCGCGCGGTGTGAACTTGTCATGCGTGCGCAGCTGCGTGGTGATCGCCGAAGAGCGGCCCCGACTTGCTCTCACGCAGTCTTTCTCCAAACTCTTCAAAGATGTCGGCCTATCGTCGCGAGCCGTCAGCACCGCTTTCGGCTCCAGGGTGAACCTGGCGGTCGGCATGCAGGTGTGAATTTTGATTCTCGCTTCATTCATGTCTTGACGCTTGACATAGTAACGGCTGTTTGCATGTTTGCTTTATTGGGGGTTATTCAGGGCACGGCTGGACCGGACCCCTCCACCGTCTACGTTGACATGAAGTCCTTACGTCATGACAGGTAATGGATTGGATTGGATTAGCCTTTGTTAGTCTGGCAGTGGAGAAATTCACATTTCGCAGCTGCAAAGTGATAAAAGGAACCGTAAACAAAAGGAATAAGTAGAAAAACAAAATACAGGAACTGCTGTAAAGGCAGCCACTCTCGCGGCGCCATCTTGAAATCAAAAGAACCAAAAAAACTAAATAACAAATATGACAACACAAAGACAGTCATTCATTCAATCTTAAGCACTTTCTGCATCCTTTTTGTTGCATGAAGCAGTTCTAGATGAAGGAAGAGATGATCAAAGAGTCCTTTTCACCAGTGGATCCGGGACGTCATGGTGGAAAGTGCATGTCTGCTACAAGCTAAATGTTGAACGCAAACAGGAAGCTTTCATCAACAACATGTTGACGAAAAGAGATTGTCTCCCCTCTCCTGTCCCATGTCAATCCGTTTCAATTGCAAGCTAAAGAGTGCCGATGCATATGCGGAATGATCGCGGCTCGGAATTGAAGCGGATTTACGTGATTACAGGAGATGTGAGACAATCTCTTTTTGTCAATGGATGCTACAGCTTTGTGTTGGCTTTCAACATTTAGCTTGTAGCAGACATGCACATTCCAGTCCCTGATACACTGGTGAAAAGGATGCTTTAATCCTCTCCTCTTTCATCTAGAACTGCTTCATACAACAAAGAGGGTGAAGAAAGTGTTTCAGATTGAATGACTGTCTGTGTTCCTTTGTGTCGTGTCACATTTGTTTTGTTTTTGACTTCAAAATGGGCCGCGTGAGTGGCTACCTTTACAGCAGCTCCCATATTTTGTTTTTGCTGCTGTGAAATGTCCATTTCTCCATTGTGAGATGAATAAAGGCTCACCTAATCTAATCTGATCTTGCACTTCATTCCTCAATTGCTCAACACTCCTTTTTTCCCATTCCTCACATGAAAATGTTTCTGCGTCCCTCAGAGTGAGGCTGGTGGAACGTGGGGCACCGCAGAGTCTTCCGCTCATGGAGTCGGGCACTGTGAGTGTTGAGTATTGCTGGATCGGCACCGCGGCACAAAACGCTGCAGCAAAACAATGATTATGTTCTCCTTAAAGGTTTTACCAGGGGTGCGAGTCATCATTGTCAACCCAGAGACGCGAGGACCGCTGGGAGACTCCCATCTCGGCGAGGTCAGTGACTCGACACCATGGCACAAATGTAACTCTTGCGCCATGTTGTTTTCCTGCGGTCGAGTTGAGGTTTGTCCATCTGTTGACTGAGCATCCATGCACGCTTCTTTGCCAAATGCATTATGGGTACCATCTTTTCTGCACTATAAAAGCCTCTCATTCTCCTAAAAGCTTACAGCATGCCTTAAATTTTGGTGCGCCTCGTGTATGGTCATTGCGGTAATCTGTCGACCTCCAAAATGGATCCTTGCTGGAGACATGCTGACGTTATAATTTGTTGTTGGTTTCGTGAACTTGGTTACTGCTTTATGAAATAAGTTTTTCATAGTAATCCGGATGTTAATAATAATAATAATAATAATAATAATAATAATAATAATAATAATAATAATAATAATACATTTAATTCTCAAGCGCTTTTCTGGACACTCAAGGACACTTTACAATTAAAAGAACAATACACAGAAAAATAAAACCATAAATAAAATAATAAAAAGCTAAGAGAAGCTAAAAATTACTGCGGGCGAGCAGCGGCTGCCAAAACGCACCAGCGTACACTCGACTTGGAAGCGATACCTCAGCTTCGAACTTAATTGGTTCCCAGAAAGAGTGTGTAAGGCGAAAACTTCGTCTTTGACTAAGTGTCCCAAAACTGCCACAAAATGAGCTTGAAACTGGCGAGATTCAGAAAGTCCCGCCCCCTTGATCATGACGTCACGCCAGCACACTGCTTCACAAACTGCCTTACTCCAGAATCAAAACAATGGCTTCAGAGGGTTCAGATTCAGAGAATATGCTTCCTTGTTACTCATCCAGTTATGAATATGATTCAAATAGTTCTGAAGAGTAAAGCATAAATGTTTGCAATCGATTGAAGAAGCCGTCGTCGAAGTTTGAGCCATCTGCAAGCGATGAAACCGGTGAAGAGCTGTACTCCAATGTAGCACCCAGAAAATGCACAAGATGGCGCACAAGCTCCGTTGGAAATGGGCTGATTTTTCCACTGAGAATTTGTGTAAACTTACACCTTCTTGATGCGTGTTACCGCAATTGGCTGCGACACACAACGATTCACCATCGTGTTATGTCGTTTTCCTTCTAATTTTGCGATCAACAGTGTTTTCAGACAAAAAAAGTACCCAAAATGCATTGTGTGTGTCTTTCTCGGTCAGGGACGTTCCCTCCGTGACGTCACTTATGGCATCGTCATCAACTCGAAAACAAGACTTCATGAATATTTAGTGCGAGTCTTAAAACGCCAAATATAGCTATATGCGGTGAAATCTTTATAAAATGCGCTCACTAGAAGTCATTTGAAGTGATTTTACAAATTATGCATGCCACTTGTCCGGAGGTGTCGGTTGTCCTTTAAGGGTCAAAACCTTGTGTGGCTTATATGTACGCGCATGTGTGTGTAGATCTGGGTGAACAGTCCCCACAGTGCGAGCGGCTACTACACCATCTACGGCGAGGAGAGTCTGCAGGCGGACCACTTCAACACCAGACTCAGCTTTGGGGATCCTAACACGCTGTGGGCCAAAACGAGCTACTTGGGCTTCATCAAGAGAACCGAGCTCCTCGATGCCAGTGGAGGTTAGCTCCTCCTGTTTTTCAACCGCCAATTCAATAGAACACGTCTGAATGCACAGACTGTCAATGAACCTCTGGATAAATGTTTGAGACAGTTCACTTTGTGTCCAAGATTGTCGACAAAGTTTTTAATCACATCAGCAAATTCTTAAAACCAAATTGACTTTTTGATCAATTGCAATGAGGATTTCCAACTTCAGTAAGACTTTTTTTTTCTGGACTGTAATGAAGTACAGTGCTACCTCGGCTTAAGAACGCTTTAGATCACAAACTTAAAAAGAAAAAGTAGCCCGTTTTGGCCCATAGCATGACGAACCAAACCACACGGCGCCACGGTAGCTGGCGGAGTATTTTTCCACACCCACTTTCTTTGAGTGCACATGCGTCCCTTTACGCTAAGTCGACCATTGCTACCCTTCTTAAGAACAAGGAGGCTATTAAGGGTGTTTCCGTATTGTATAAGCAACTGTCTCAAGCAATAGAAGAGGTTGAAAAACTTCTGTTGATTTGGATGAATGAAAAGCAGCTAGCAGGGGACAGTATGAGCTAGGTTATTATCGCCGAGTAAGCACGGCAACTTCACTCGGATATCATCAAGAGGCAACTACAATAAACTCCCATGACAAAGGTCAATAAAATTACTTTATTATTTAGTACAATTTATTTATTTAATTACAATACAATATCAGATTTATTATACTGTGATACCTTGGTTTACGAACCCCTTGGCTTATGAACTTTTCGGTTTACAAATTTAAAATTTCTGAAAATTTTACCTTGCCCTACGAACTATTTTTCGGGATACACAGGGAGCTGCCACAATGAGTGATGTGTCGTTCGCGAACGAGCCCGTTCTCCTAAAGGAAAATGGCAGCCGGCTTGTTTTGGTCCTCTATTCCCGGCCCCCAGTCGTCGGTTAAAGCCACGTGATTGGTCAAGAACGCAGCATTGGGGTGGGGGTAACAGACAGGGAGTGAAGCCATTCTCCCAAAAAGAAAATGGCTGCCGACATTTTTTTCTCCTCTATTCTCTGCCCCCAGGCTTCGGTTAAAGCCACGTGATTGGTCAAGAACGCAGCAGTGAGGGGAGGTGGTTCAAATATTAAAGGACAACCGACGTCACTTTTTTGGTTTTTTAACTGACACCAGCAAAACGTTTTATAGCATCTAAAATACCCAAAACACGCAGTCTGATATTTTTAGTCAAATGCAAAACACCAATAAAAATGACTTAAAGTGTCAAAAATATGCAAAAAATTGAGCTGCGAATTGGGCATTTTCAGAAAGTCCCGCCCCCAGTTCGTGACGTCACGCCACGCCAATACGTCTTGCATTACTTGTGAATCAAAACAATGGCTTCAGATTCGGAGAATATGCTTTCTTGTTCCACATCCAGTGATGAATATGATTCAAATAGTTCTGAAGAGTAAAGCATAAATGTTTGCAATCGATTGAAGAAGCCGTCGTCGAAGTTTGAGCCTTCTGCAAGCGATGAAACCGGTGAAGATCTGTACTCCAATGTAGCGCCCAGAAAATGCACAAGATAGCGCACAAGCTCTGTTGAAAATGGGCTGATTTTCTGCTGGAAATTTGTGTAAACATACACGAATACAAGAATTATTGCCATTTTGAGGCAACATTGGGGGAAAATCTCTCACCCAAAAAAAAAGAGGCACAAAATGGCGACTTCCAGTGGCCACCGCCGCTTCCACAGCCTGATAAATTCCTTATATGGTGCTTGGACGCCCTCTTCTGGCCTTCTGGCGGCTTTTGGGTGCAACACGAGGTCCCCAGACCAAACAAGTACAGCAAAATACATTGACGTGATGGAAGGACCGCTACAATGCGTCTTTTTTACAATCAAAGGGCAGTCCTTTAGTGACGTCACGTACGGACTCGTCACCAATAAGCCTTCCTGAATATTCAGCGCGAGTCTTAAAACGTAAAATATAGCTATATGCCGTGGAGTATTTGTAAAGTACGCTCAGAAGTCATTTGAAGCCATTTTACAAATTATGGACACAACTTGTCCGGAGACGTCGATTGTCCTTTAAAGAGACAGGCAGACGACAGAGAGAGAGTGACAAAATGGATAGAAAACAGTGAAATTTGCACTTGTTTCAACTTTGATAGTTCAAAGGCAGAGTGTAGACTGCGAGGTTAAAATTCCCATGAATCAGCCATCACAAATAACCCGCACTAGCCATCAGTTAAATTTTAAATGAAAAGACAAGCAAGGGAACCAGGTATTCTAGTGTGTCTGCTTGCATCTGTTGCTGTTGCAATATCACAACTTCCAAGATGTACAACCCAGAGCTCCTTGAGACGCTTTATGCAAAAAATTATTTTGTGTAGTTTTAAGGCTTATTTAATAGAAAATTATGTTTTATGGGGACCTGCGAACAAATTAGGAACATTTTAATGGTTTCTTATGGTAAATAAATGTTCCGAAGACGAACTTTTCGCCTTACACACAGCTTCTGGGAACCAATTACGTTCGTAAGCTGAGGTATCACTGTACTAAACAGTGGTTGGCCGTGCATGTAGTGCTACGTCTGAATCAATCCACAGCTGCGAGTGTGGTGTGATATTACCACACATCCACTAAAGGGTGCCGTTGTCCAGGAAATATTTTGACTTCAAGACGGCGCCGCGCGAGTGGCTGCTCATGCAGCAGCAGCAGCTCATGTATTTTGTTTTTCTACTTTCATTCCTTTCATCACTTTGCTGCTGTGAAAGGTAAATTTCTCCACTGCGAGACTAATAAAGGCAAACCCATAATCCATAATAACTTGAAGTGATTTGAAACCTAAGAAATACTCATATCATTCACTGCCAGACTATGTGCAACAATGTGTCTATTCCAGTGCCAGGGTTTTTGTCATTTTCACTCGAGCTGCAGGACCCACAGAATATTGAGTTTTAGAACTACATAACCATTCAATGCAGCGTAAGAAACCTTAACTTGTTTTTTTCTGATGAAAGAAGAGAGTCAAATTCCTAAATGATATGGGTCTGGAGTTATATGAGCTTGAAATGAGGGTGGCTGTCCAAAATACAACACAATTCATACATATTGGATCGCACTAACAAAGCGCTAACATGGAAAAATGTGAATGCTGCCCCCTTGTGGAAGTGAAAAAACATTGGCAGAGGTATGACCAGCACTTTATCGCCACTCCAGGAAGAAAACCCCAAACCTGAATACATTTGGGAATACCGCCCTATGTCATAATTTTAATGGCAGTGTATGAGTTAAACTTTGAATTTTTACTATCAACATGTGAATTCATGATAACGTCATAAAATTGCTGTATTATTTGCTATTTTTGCTCGCTTCAGAGCTGTCCAAGCTTTCTTAAAGATGTCCATTTTCCAAGCTCGTCTTGAGAATGGCTTCAACAGTAACTGCAACCAAATTCAGTTATTTTCCTCCTTCAGCCATTGTGGGTTGACAAAACCAATATTTAATCAACACAACCATATATTTGCTTTTGCAGTTCGCTACAGATACCGTGTGCTAGCTCTGGCCAGTATGCGCTTATCACTAGAGGCTAGTGAGACTATGGTTGGCTTTGTAACAAGTCAATCATGTGACTACCCAATGATGTTTTCAGCGCCTTCAAGCAGGCCGTGTGTTGCCAACTCGAACTCTGATTGGTTAGAGCGACACATTTAATGCTCCGGGGCCTGCAGGACTGATGCAGGCGTGCAGGTCGATTTCTGACCATGGTAACAAATGATCGCTGTAGTGTGATTGGTTCAATGCTTAAATATGAAAATACACGTCTAGACGCAGCGCAACAGAGGAGAAGTAATGAAAGGAAGCTGAACGACAAATTGGAATTATTTCATAACAATTTGGGGACAAAATATTCACATTCATCTGTGATTTAGATATTTTTAGGCCAGCAGAGAAGGCCTTGCAGGCCATGACAGCCCACCACAACAAAATGATATAAGATTGAACACACAAATGGAATCAGCTACTGACAGGAGTTAAAATCGATGCGTTTGAATTCAATTCAAAAGTCTGAAATCCCGAGACCTTGTATTCCTTTTTCTTCATCAACATTTTTTTTCATCAACGACTTTTGCTTTCTTTGGTTTGCCCATTGAGTTGCCTCGTGCATAAAATGAGCCGTTTTTGCTTTCCTGCTGCAGATCGCCACGATGCCTTATTTGTAGTGGGCTCGCTGGATGAGACGCTGGAGCTGAGAGGCTTACGCTACCACCCCATCGACATCGAGACATCCGTGTCTCGGGCGCACCGCAGCATCGCAGAGAGGTGAGCCGCCACCGCCGTACACGCTCGGCAGGTCAACACGGTACACCTGACAGGACACATTTCAAGTCAAATGTTTGGAATTCAAGGTCGCGGTGGACTTCAAACACGACATCAATACAAAGGAAGACAAACTTTTAAACTAGTACAAGTCTGAAAAATGTAAACAAAGGGGGCAGCACATCGTCCAGTTACGATTACCAACTGGCAGACATTTTCATCACAAGACGTGTTAAAGTAACCCAAACTTCATCAATCATGAATTTTAAAAGATCTGTCACAATCGATATCTGATGTCCTTATCTTGAAAAACATTCACTTTACAA
Source organism: Hippocampus bargibanti (assembly GCF_051943395.1). Lineage (NCBI taxonomy): Eukaryota > Metazoa > Chordata > Actinopteri > Syngnathiformes > Syngnathidae > Hippocampus > Hippocampus bargibanti. The sequence continues at coordinate 24,437,879 of NC_142734.1, forward strand.
GCACCTTTCAAAACACTGAAGGACACTTTACAATTAAAAGAACAATAAAACCATAAATTAAACTAAACTGTGAATGCAATTTTAAACAGATAAAGGCAACCACTCTCGCGGTGCCATCTTGAAGTCAAAACAACAACAAAAACAGAATAATACAATAATATGACAACACAAAGACACAGACAGTCATTCAATCTTAAGCACTTTCTGCACTTTGTTGTATGAAGCAGTTTTAGATGAAAAAGAGCATTAAAGCGTCCTTTTCACCAGTGAATCAGTTAAATGTGCCCATCAAACGTAGTGTTGAGCAATTGAGGAAAGAAGTCCAAGATTTGATTAGATTAGATGAGCCTTTATGCATCTCACAGTGGAGAAATTTACATTTCACAGCAGCAAAAACAAAATACAGGAGCTGCTGTAAAGGTTGCCACTCACGTGACAGCCATCTTGAAGTCAGAAACAAAACAAATAATGTGACACTGCGTAAAGGAACACAGACAGTCATTCAATCTTAAACACTTTCTGCACTCTCTTTGTTGTATGAAGCAGTTCTCGATGAAAGAGGAGAGGATCATAGTGTCCTTTTCACCAGTGGATCACACATCACGGTAGAATGGGCATGTCTGCTACAAGCTAAATGTTGAAAGCGAACACGAAGCTGTAGCACCCATTGACGAAAAGAGATTGTCTCACATACCCTATAAACACGTCAATCCGCTTCAATTCCAAGCCGTGACGCTTCCACATACGCATCGGCGCTCCTTTGTTTTCATGGCATTCCTCCCAAATCAAAAACGGTGCTGGCATATTGGTGCTGCCGAAAAGGCGCAACGGCTCAGCGGAGTCTCCTCCCTTGATGAATGTCGTGGCCAAAAATGCTGATAAAGCAATCTGTATCCGTTCCACATGATGCACAATAACACAAAGTGACAAAAGAAAACACAAACAAGACAAAAAAGCAACAAAACATGATGGCTGCCTACTCGGGCGCCATCTTGGACTTTCATCTCTGTTCACAACAAAAGCACCCACAAATGTTTTTTTTTTTTTTTTTTTGAGTTCGCTGTCAGGTACCCAGTCCGTGACTCTGCTCTCATAATTATTCTTTGATAGCATTCGCCATCATAATTCATTTTCACCTGCAAATAAGAAACTAACAAGTGAAAATGCTCTTTCAGTGTCTGCATTGCTGCGGGGCAGGCATATAGACTAGTCATCTCACTATTCAAAAAGTACTTATGAGGATGTGCGAGAAAAAAAAGATATTTTTAGCTATCTTGCTGGCTAGCTATTAGCTGTCTAGCTGGCTGGCTGTTCGCTGACTGGCTGTTGGCTATCTGGCTATTTATTAGCTATCCATTAGCTAGCTGCCTAGCTATTAGCTGTCTAGCTGGCTGGCTGTTAGCTGCCTAGCTGTTGGCTATCTGGCGCACTATTAACAATGTATTAGCTATCCATTAGCTAGCTGGATATCTATTAGCTGTCTAGCTGGCTGCCTGTTAGCTGGCTGTCTGACTATCTATTAGCTATTTATTAGCTATACATTAACTAGCTGTGGAGCTATTAGTTGTCTAGCTGCCTGGAAGCTGGCTAGCTGTTGCCTATCTGGCTATCTATTCAGTATTTATTTGCTATCCATTAGCTAGCTAGTCAGCTTTCTATCTATTTGAGTTACTTCGGGGTTGAGTGAAGGCTGGCGCCTGTGGCTGCCGCTGCTCACCCACAGAAAAGCTTATCATGTGACTGTAAAGTGACCTTAAGAGTTTTGAAAGGCGCTTAGAAATCAAATGTATTATTATTATTATTGAGTAAACGCACCGATTTGTATCCCCGTTTGGAGGATAATGTGAAACTGCATACGGGAATTTGAAGTGTGACATGAGGCTGGCACGCGTTTATTTTCTTCAGCGCCGTGTTCACGTGGACCAACCTCCTGGTAGTGGTGGCAGAGCTGAGCGGCTCCGAGCAGGAAGCTTTGGACCTGGTCCCCCTGGTCACCAACGTGGTCCTGGACGAGCACCACCTGATCGTGGGCGTGGTGGTCATCGTGGACCCCGGCGTCATCCCCATCAACTCTCGGGGGGAGAAGCAACGGATGCACCTGCGTGACTCCTTCCTGGCCGACCAGCTGGACCCCATCTACGTGGCCTATAACATGTGATCCTGGTGGGCAGGGGGGGGGGGGGCAATCCAAGCGAGCTTCCTTCATCTCCGTCATTGTTCGTCTTTCTTAATGGCCGCTTTTCATATCAACAATCCATCCAGACTTTTTGTAAACTTTTTTTTAAATTGTTATCCTCCCCTGGCCTCATAAAGGGCCCCCACCTCTCCATAGCAGCGAGGCTGACCGACTGGAGCGACCTCCCCCCCTTTTGCACTTTATGTCCTCGCACCTCAGACCACTTCCTGTTGCGGTTGCGCTTTTCCGGCTTGCCTTGAAGGGAACGACGCGCTCTTCCTTCCCACCAGCAGGAGGAGTGTCCTGGTATGTGCCAGTAGGGGAGCGGGTGTTACAAAAAAAGGCCTGAAAATGCACTTGAATTGCAGTCAGGAAAGTTAAAAGTGGTGGTGGGGGGCAAATTGCTTTGTGACTTTTTAGTTGCTCGACTTTATGTCCCCATCACCACAAAAACAAAACAAAAAAGACAACCCACACAATGTTGACTTAATAATTGAACAGGGTTTTCATTGGACAGCACAAATTGGGGGTGAAAATGGGGCTGGGGGTTCCTGCACAATTCTTGCACAAAAGAGCCTTGAGTAAGGCCACGCCCACTGGGTGTTAAAACCACGCCCACTCAGATATTGACAATATTAAATGCCGTTCAAATGTATAGTTTCAGCACTTGCACCCAATTTATAGCAAAGTGCCGGTATCGAAAGAACATTCCGGTCACAAAATATCCCAAGCTTCCACAATTTGACTTGTTTTTGCCTTTTTTATTTTTGCCCTGCTGACATTAACTCATTCACTGCCATTCCCGAATTTATTGGGGAATTGAAAATATGACGTTGAGCGCCATTCCAGAATTTTTTTTTGAGTTTTGGTTTGTTTGGGTGCCTATAAAGCGCTGGCCAGACCTCTGCTGATGTTTTTCCCCTTCCACAAGGGGGCAGCATTTCCCTTTTTTCCCACGTTAGCGCTTCATTAGCGCTTCAGCTGTTGTTAAAGCGCAATAGAAACCAATTTGGATGTATTTCATTGTATTTTGTACATCTGCTCCCATTTCAAGCTGATATAACTCCAGACCCATATCATTTAGGAATTACCTTAAATTGCGCTTTGTTCCAACTTCAGCTGTTGTTAAAGCGCTATCTAAACCAATACGGATGTATTGTATTGTATTTTGGACCCCCACCCCAATTTCAAGGTCATATAACTCCAGACCCATATAACTTAGGAATTGACTCTTTTCTTCTGGTGAAAGAAGATAACCTAAGGTTTTGCCAGAGGTCTGACCAGCACTTTATAGACACCCCAGCAAGAAAAAATAAAATCCGAACAAATTTGGGAATGGAACTCCACGTCATGCTCTTCAATTTCCGAATATTATGTTGTATTTTGGACAGCTGCCCCCATTACAAGCTCATATAACTCCAGAACCAAATAAGGTAGAAATGAACTCTTTATTTCTGATGAAAGAAGAGAGTGTAAGGTTTCTAACACTGCATTGAATAATTATGTAGTCCGAAAACTCCATATTTTATGGGTCCTGGAATTCGAGTGACAATGACAAAAACCCTTCCACTGGAGTGGACACATTTGCCTTTTGGACAGTTGCCCCCTTTTCAAGCTCATATAACTCCAGACCCATATTATTTAGGAATTCATTCTTTTCCTCTGATGAAAGAAGAGAGACTAATGTTTCTTACGCTGCAGTGAATGTTTATGTAGTCCTAAAACGCAATATGGATTGGATTGGATTTGCCTTTATTAGTCTCGCAGTGGAGAAATTTACATTTCACAGCAGCAAAGTTATGAAAGAAATGAAAGTAGAAAAGCAAAACATAGGAGCTGCTGGAAAGGCAGCCACTCTCGCGGCGCCGTCTTGAAGTCAAAAGAACAAAAATATTCTGTGGGTCCTGGAATTTGAGTGACAATGACAAAAACTCTGGCACTGGAGTGGACACATTTTTGTTGATATCTGGCAGTGGATGAGTTAACACGTTCTTGCGGTCTTGTCTCATGGAAGTGAGGCGCATCTGTCACTCTCCTATTTACTGCTGGCTCAATCCAGTCACACCGTCATGACCTCGGACGACGCGCGTACGCTATGATCATGATGGTTCGTGGCTTTTTCTTTTCAAAAGAAAAAAAAGCGGGCGCCCTCGTGAACAAGCAGTAAATGCATCGTTTTGGTTTTCAAACCATGCCGTCAAATGACATTTGTCAATTCGTATATAGCAGATTTGTACATGTGGTGCATGCAGCGGACAAATGTACAATTTATCCCTTCCCGCTGTGTGAGCCATTTTGCTGAAATTTGTGGACCAAGTGCCACCTTGCCACTTAAAATGAACTAACACAGATTCTGAATCTTATTCTCATCTGCTGTCCCGCTCATTTTTTTGGGCTTGACAACAGTAGTCAGTCTGTCAGTGACTGAAAATCGGCGGATCTTCAGACAGCCTAGCTACCCGGTCATGGGAGGAGACACCGATTGGGGGAACGCAATTATGCAAAGGAGCTCCACTGATAGGTCACAACAGTTCAAAGTTTCAAAGGGCTCGTTCACCGACACATTTTGGAAAACAGGCAGCTCACAAAAGATTGACGTGGTTGTTTAATTTCAGGCGTGCGGTGATCAAATCTTGTCAAAAATCCTGCGGCAAGGAAAATGTACTTTAGTTTGTTTATTAGTTTTTTTTAGTAATCTTCATGTATGTGGCGGACCTTGATGGCTGACGTTTGGTGTGTCCAATCACAAGCGCGTCTTTTCAACGGGTCTCCCGTTGATGTCTCATCTGAGCACATTTCCATTTCAGTTCACATAGCTTTGAAATATTTGGCAAGATGGCATACTTGATATCAACGAATACAGTGCAGTGATACCTCGGTTTACGAAACACTTGGCTTACAAACTTTTTGGTTTACGAACGTTAAATTCACGAGAATTTAATCTTGGCATACAAACTATTTTTCGGGATACACACGGAGCGCCACAATGTGATGCGTCATTCGCGAAATAGCCCATTCTCCTAACAAGAAAATGTCAGCCCACTTGTTTTTGTCATCTATTGATGAGGAACACGGTAAAATGATCGCAGAGAAAGCACGTACAAGGGACCATTCCTCAAGATGGAGAAAGAACGTTCCTCATCAAGTGTCTAATGCTGATGAAACCGGCCACCGGACATCAACAACCATTACAAAGGTCAATAAAATGACTTTATTATACAGTACAGTTTATTTCTTAAATTATAATACCATAGCACATTTATTATACATAAAATAAGGTATATTTTGTATAGTTTTAAGGATTAGAAAATTACAAAGTCAAAAATTATTTTTTATGGGGACCTGGGAACGGATTATTCTCATTTTAATGGTTTCCTGTGGGAAATTAATTTTTGGGATACACACTTTTCACCTTACACACTCTGTCAGGGAACCAATTGAGTTTGTAAGCCAAGGTATCACTGTATGTCAAAAATTATGGCCGAAGAGACTGTCTTTATTAAAGACAGTCAAATTGCAGAAACACGACAAGTTTATGACCGAAAAAAGGACCTGCGCGTGACCGTCCTGCACATCAAGTGGGATTGGATTAGCCTTGATTCAATTCGCAGTGGAGAAATGGACATTTCACAGCAGCAAAGTGATGAAATGAAGAAGAAAGGAAGAAATATAAAAACAAAATACATGAGCTGCTGGAAAGGCAGCCACTCTCGCGACGCCGTCTTGAAGTCAAAAGAACAAAAAAAAAACATGAAACATAAGACAACACAGACACGGCCATTCAATCTTCAGCAGTTTCTGCACCCTCTTTGTCGTATGAAGCAGTTCTGGATGAACGAGGAGAGGATGGAAGCATCCTTTTCACCAGTGGATCAGGGACATAGTGAAATGTGCACGTATGCTAAATGTTGAAAGCAAACGCGCAGCGGTAGCATCCATTGACGAAAATAGACTGTTTCACCGTTCTTGTCCCACAGCTCCTGTCCCACGTCAATCCTCTTCAATTCAAGCCACGGCAGTTGTCTAATTGCACCGACCTTTCCGCTGAACAAGCTTTCCGCCCATGACAGGCACAAAAAAGCACAATGGCCCCAGAGCTGCATTTCTTCCACTCTGATTTTGTCAATCCCACTGTACACTGCGATGAAAATGTATCTCATAGCTTTTCAACCTTGGCTTATAGCTGCTCTTACAAATGATTAGTCCTGTATAAAAGTTGGAGTATGCCGTACATGATTTGAAATGATAAAAAACGCTAACAATGCCAGCTTAAAATGTACAAATTAATTAGCTGGCTATCTGGGTATCTAGCTAACTATTTGCTGTCCATTAGCTAGCTATTAGATATCTGGCTATCTAGCTTGCTATCTATTTGCTATCTATTAACTATTAGCTCTCTAAATATCTAGCTGTCTATCTACAGTATTAGTTGTCTGGTTAATAGCTATGTATTAGCTAGCTAGCTATCTTTCTATCTATTTGACTTACTTCCAGGATGAGTGAACGCAGGCGCGTGTGGCTGCCGCTGCTCACCCACAGAAAAACTTTATCCTGTGACTGTAAAGTGTCCTTGAGAGTTTTGAAAGGCCCTTAGGAATGACATTTATTATTATTATTATAATTATAATAATTATTATTATTATTAAAATATGAAGATCACTGAATGGAAACCGGATATTGGTAATTGTGCAAAACAGCGATGCTTAACTCGCATTTCAGTGTGGGGGAGGAAAGGAAATGAATAATAATAATAATAATAATAATACATGTCATTTCTAAGTGAGTTAAGCATCGCAAAATGTGGGTTAAGCATCGCTTTATTACGAATATCCAGAGTTTCCATTCAGTGTTCTTCATATTTTAATAATAATAATACATTTCATTTCTAAGCGCATTTCAAAACTCTCAAGGACACTTTACAGTCACAGAATAAGTTTTTCTATGGGTGAGCAGCAGCAGCCAGACGCGCCAGGATTCACTCATCCTAGAAGTAACTCAAATAGATAGAAAGCTAGCTAGTTAATACAGTAGATAGCTAACTAGACAGCTAATACTGTAGATAGATAGCTACCTAATACATAGCTAATACGGTAGATAGCTAATAGATAGTTAAGAGATAGCAAGCTACATTGCCAGATAGCCACATAGCTAAGAGATAGCAAATAGCTAGCTAGCTAGATACCCAGATAGCTAGCTAGATATCCAGCTAGTTAATTTCTAAATTTTAATCCGGCATTGTTAGGCTTTTTTTATCATTTCATATAAAGTATGGCGTACTCCAACTTTTATACGGGACTTGTCATCATTTGTAAGAGCAGCTATAAGCCAAGGTTGACCGCTGTGAGATCCATTTTTTATCGCTGTGTATGGTCGGGTTGTTACCGAGCCGAGAAAAAGTGACGCAAAATTTTATAGCGATTTTTAATTGAAAATTAGGGGTGCACGTTATACTCGAATAAATACGGTAGGTTGATTGTTTGAAAGCCTTAAAGGACAACCGACATCACTTTTTTGTTTTTTGACTGACATCAGAAAAACGTTTTATAGCATCTAAAATACCCAAAACACGCAGTATGATATTTTTAGTCAAATGCAAAACACCAATAAAAATGACTTAAAGTGTCCAAAATCTGCAAAAAATTGAGCTGCGAATTGGGCATTTTCGGAAAGTCCCGCCCCCAGTTCGTGACATCATGCCAAGACGTCTTGCATTGCTAGGGAATCAAAACAATATCTTCAGATTTGGAGAATATGCTTTCTTTGTTACACATCCAGTTATTAATATGATTCATATAGTTCTGAAGAGGAAAGCATACATGTTTGCAATCAATTAAATAATTTATTTGTGCCATTTTGAGGCAACATTGGGGGGAAATCTCTCACCCAAAAAAAGAGGCACAAAATGGCGACCTCCTGTGGCCACCTCCATTTCCACAGGCTGATAAATTCCTTGTATGGCGCTTAAACACCCTCTTGTGGCCTTCTGGCGGCTTTTGGGTGCAACACGAGGTCCCCAGACCAAACAAGTACAGCAAAATACATTGACGTGATGGAAGGACCGCTACAATGTGTCTTTTTTACGGTCAGGGGCGGTCCTTTAGTGACGTCACGTACGGACTCGTCACCAACTCAAAAACGACTTTTTGAATATTCAGCGCGGGTCTTAAAACGTAAAATATAGCTATATGCGGTGGAATCTTTGTAAAATACGCTCAGTAGAAGTCATTTGAAGCCATTTTACAAATTATGAACACAACTTGTCCAGAGACGTCGGTTGTCCTTTAATCTCCATTCGCACACAATGGACGGCGGCATTATTATATCCTCAAATAATCATTGAGTGCGGAAACAACTTTTTTTGCCTTATTGAAACCGGCCAAACACTTAAATTCCAGAGCTCCTCCAACTCGACGCTTCAGAGTTCTCTTCCGTGCAGTCACGACGGAGTCTGATGCTAACCGGATGTCTCGAGTGCGAGTTGCGATCAAGTCACAGAGGGCGATCTGTTAATAACCCGGCTGGCGCGAAGTCAATGAGGATAAAGGATGTCAATCTGTATTATGTATTTTATAGGTCAACTACTGTTCTCACTGGTGTCGTCATGTAGAGAGTCGATTGGACTTGACTGATCTTTCATACTTGACAGCATTTTTCTGCTTTCATTTCCAAAAAAATAAAACAAAAAAACGTCAAAAAAAATAGCCATCCGACGATGATTAGATGACTCTGGCAGGAACATCGTGCACTTTTTCTAATATTCTTTTGTGTGTGTGTGTGGGGGGGGGGGTTATTTGTTTTTATGGGAATTAGTTTTTTTTCATATATATAATTTTTTTTAATGGTTTAATTTGTTTTCCTTTTAGTCGCCTTCACTATAGTTGAATCTTTTCCATTTAACCCTGGAATTGAATAGCCAGTATACTCAGTGGCAGGCCGTGCATTTCACTGCTGGGCCTTCAGTAGTGCTGTCTGAATCAATCAGCTGTGAGTGTGGTGTGATATGACTATGCGTTCACCAGAGGGTGCCGTTGGCCAGGAAATAACTTGTGGCTTGAAGAAACTTGAGAAATACTGTCTTTAAACTGTTTGAATTTTTAACAATGAATGTGTGGATTCATGATCACCTCATAAATCTGCAATATCATTTGCCAGTTTTGCTAGTTTCTGACCTAACCAACCTTAATGATGTCCATCTATTCTTGAAAAGTCCGTCTTGAAAATGCTGTGAACAGTAAATCTCCAACCAAATCCATTTCTTCTCCTTCGGCCATTGTGGCTTGACAAAACCGTAATTAAATCAACACAAAAATGTGCTCGCTCTGGCCAGTATGTGATTATTACTAGCGACTAGTAATACTATGATTGGCAAGTAACTAGCCAATCATGTGGCTAGCCAATCGTAATTTGTGAAAACTGACGTTTCCAGTCTCAATCATGTGACTCATCAAGTCGAAATCTGATTGGTTAATGCAAGTTTCATCGCCATTTCTAAATTCCATGGCCTGCAGAACTGATTGTGAAGGCGCCTTGGTGGATTTCTGACCTTGGTAACAAATGATGAAATATGAAAACACACGTGTGGAAGCAGCACAACAGGGGAAAAGGAAGCTGAAAGTCAATTTGGAATATTTCATAAGAATTCATGGACAAAATGGAATTCATATTAGTTTGTGTTTCAGATATTTTTCGGCCAGCAGAGAAGGGCTTTCTGGCCCAGATGGAAAAATATTTCCAAAAGGTCTGGCCAGCGCTTTATCCGCACTCCAGAAAGAAAATCCCAATCCCGCTCTACGTCATACTTTCAATGGCAGTGAATGAGTTAAACTGTTTGATTTTTTTTTAGTATGGATTCGTGATAACCATAAAATGGCAGTATTATTTGCTATTTTTGCTAGCTTCAGAGCTGTCCAACCTTTCTTAAAGATGTCCATTTTTTTTCTTGAAAAGCCCGTCTTGAAAATGGCTTGAACAGTACGTGTTTAATTCATTTCTTCTCCTCCTTCAGCCATTCTGGCCTGACAAAACCGATATTTAATCAACACAACACTATATTTGCTTTATGCAGCTTGCGACACATTCAGTGAACGAGCTCTGGCCAGTATGCGATTGTCACTAGCGATGAGTGATACTATGATTGGCTCGTTACTAGCCAATTATAGTTTGCGAAAACTCTTGATGTTTCCAGCACCTTCCAGCAGGCCTTGGGTTACCTACTCGAAATCTGATTGGTTAAAGCAAAAGTTTCATTGACAGTTTATGCTCCAGCGCCTGCAGAACTGATTGTGAAGGCGTCCAGGTGAATTTCTGACCCTGGTAACAAATGATGGCTGAAATGGGATTGGTTAAATGCTTAAATACGAAAACACACAGCATTCAGATATTTTTAGGCCAGCTGAGAAGGCCCTGATGGCCCACCACTGAGTATACTGTTAGTGGGGTTGAATTGATGTTTTTCATCCCACTGCATTGAGTGACATGTATGCAACGGGCACACGAGGTCGATTGAAGCATGTGAGCCACTTTGTCTTCTGTTGTTCCTCCAACACATTTTTTTAAATAAAGTTTTCTCATTTCATGCCGACCTCTTTCGGTACTATTCTATACGGGATGTCCAAATGTCCTCCACCGATCTATGAATGCTCCTCCATGTTGTTCTCTGAGGGATTGTCTAGATTGACATTCGTTCCGTTTCTCGAAAACGATTCGGAGAACCGGGCCGACGATAACATACGTGGACGCGCGTTTGCCTTTGGCACCATCAGGACGCCGAAGACCCGCAATGTTTACCTCAACAATGACTTTGTTTCTCCACTATGCATTGACCAGCTGCAAGCAGCAGTTCAATCAATGGTGTCTTCAAAACTGTCTTTGACAAAAGAACAAAAAAAAAGCTTTGGCGCTGTCATCGGATGTTGTTCATGTGAAATAAAAACAAAACAAAAACAAGCTCCTGTTTCTTTCCCACCGTTTTAATTATTTTCCTTTTGGCTTCCCTTCAGCGAATCAACGTCCTCCATCTAAGCCGGTTTTGCGCATCCTCTTCTCACACCAGCGACCTTCATGTCCTCTTTGACAATATCCATAAAGCTCCTCTTTGGTATTCCTTTGGGTCTCCTGCCAAAGCTCAGCATCCTTCTTTCCGATATAGTCACTCTCTCTCCCTTGGACATGTCCAAACCGTCTCAGTCTGACATTTCTCTCCAAAGCATCAAAGCCCCTCTGCCAAGCTATTGAGAGTACAGTGTTACCTCACCTCACAAACGTTTCGACTTACGAACATTAAATTTGCGAGAATATAGTCTTAGCTGACGAACTAGTTTTCGGCGGACGAACCAAACAACACGGAGCGCCACAGTGGCTGGCGGACCTGTTTTCATCACCTCCTTTTTCAGAAGCAGAAAAACCTTTTGTTGGAATCTAATTCCTGTATCTCTTCTGGTTCGGAGTTCAACTGAGTTTTATGATCAAATACCAGCGGGGACCATAGATGGTGAACAGAAAAGACTACTTCATTCTCGTAAACAATAGAAGAACATTTCTAGTAGGTGCGGGGAGCCAAGAGCGCAAAGCCCGCCCCTTCAAGCTAGTTTTACTCACACAGCAGTTGATGACACTGTCTCGACGAAGCCTATCAGCTACGGGAGGGGATTGGGAGAACATTAGACTGAAAATGAATACTTGTTACACTCTATCTACGCAAAAAGTTAACCAATAAGCTACATACGTCCATATAGACTAAACTAAACATGAAATAACATAGGATGTTTTCGGATGTGTGGTCCAAGCCTTCCCCAACTTGATACGAGCGTACCAAGAATCTTGAGGATAATCACTTCCATTTTGTCGTGCTTTGTTCCCGAGGACGCTAAGGGGAAATGAGACTATTCCTGCAGCCTGTAGTGGAAAGCAGGCTACAGGATGTGCCATGTTTGGGCACTTATCACACGTCGTTGGATATGATAGTGGAACTTCACAGGCTGATGGAGTGGGAGGCTCCACGTGTGTCATCTGGATTGCCCCCCACGAGTCGGTACAGCAAGATGATGTGGACAAAACCCATGGTTAGTGAGTAGTTTGGCTCCGTCTGTCTTCCACCTTGATGGCAGTTGGCGTTGTGATCAGCACGGTGAATGGCCCCTCCCACTTTGGTGCAGACCAGGTCTTCCTCCTGATTGCCTTGATCAGCACCTCGTCTCTGGGGCACAGCCTCTGTTCCTGTGGAGGGACCAAAAAGGACTGCGGCAGTACACATGCTGACTGAACCTCTTGTTGTAAACATTTCACACAACCATTTTCCCAACAAAGCACCTGTATCTGATTCATTCTTTTGCCAGGGCACACCTTCCCATTATGGGAGGATGAAAGGTCTGTCGGGGGACAGAGAGGGCAGTCGTTAGAGGGAGTGCAGGATCCTGCGCGCAGATCCCCCTCTGACCTCTGACTCCAAACTCAAACCCCCAGCCCACAGCCCGCCCCTCTTCCTGCAGTGGTTAGTTTTATGTCTGTCCTAGTAATGGCGATTTCAAGACCATGTGCTCCTTTGTTCTTGTAACGGAGGAGTTTCTTTATCAGTGGCCATCTTTGAAGACATAGGTTTTTCATTTTTCCCAGTTTTTGGTTAACATATACTGGTTAACATATACCGTTTCTGAAAACACTTTCAAAGCGTCCTCTGAAAATGTTTTACATCTTCCCCACTTTTTTATGAATTTCGTATCCTGGTGGATTGGGGTTTTCTTAGAAAAAGATTGCACCCATTTTTTTTAATTCACCACAGTTCACTAACAATTCCTGCTTTTGCCTTAAGTCTCAGCAAGGCACACACCCGCTGTGTTAACTCAAACGCAAAGAAGACTCCCGCTGTGTCAACGTCTCCAACCAAGAGACGCGCTCACATACACACACAATGAATGCACATACACACACACGCACGCACTCACACGCACACACTCTCACAAACGGCTCAAATTGCTCCACGCCCAACCCCCTTTGTTCAAGATCTTTCTCTCAGACAAAGAAACTTTTGTAGCTCACCACTCAGCACAATCAGCCAAAATGAATGTATTAATATTACGGAGAATCCACGATCAATTGCAGCTGCATTTAAACAAAAAAGAACACATAATCACCTGGGTCAAAATTAATATTTATTTCAATTTTTCTTAATTTTTCTTCCCAGTCCTCGCGCAAAAGTAAATTCAAGGAGTTCACCCCTTGTGAAGAATCTCTCACTGGAAGATTCCGGTCTTATCTTCCGCCGGCGCGCGGCATCAGACACACAGACCCGAAAAGGCGTCACTTCTCACGCGCAAAAACTTTTTACGCATCGGCTCGAATTAAGGTGGTCCGCCGTGACCTGACCAAAAGTCGGTTACTAGCCGTAGATATGTGGATTAACCGTGAATAGAATACTTCTGGCCACAAAGAATCCCACAATACATTCTAACAAAATGGCTGCGTGCTGTCGTCACCCACCTTGAAAAAATACGTTGAACTCAACCGTGTGGTCAGAACAGGATGAAGAGGAGAAAGCCCACCAAGTCACCACAAGCAGGTGCCACCAAAAAGAGAAGAATCTTTTTGTCTCTTGTAAGAAATCACAAGCAGGCTCCGCCAAAAAGAAAAACCTTTTGTCTCTCGTGGTCAGCCACGCGCCGGGAACCCCCCCCCGCTCCTGCGACTCTTGGCACGGGTGTCTGGCACCAATTTATGTTAGAATCTAATTCCTGTATCTCTTCTGGTTCGGAGTTCAACGGAGTTATATGATGATGATGGGGACCATAGATGGTGAACAAAAAAGACTACTTTATTCTCGTAAACAATAGAAGAACATTTCTCGTCGGTGCGGGGAGCCAAGAGCGCAAAGCCTGCCCCTTCAAGCTAGTTTTACTCACACAGCAGTTGATGACATCGCCTCGACTAAGCCTAACATAGGATGTTTACAGATGTGTATAAAAACACTCTATCACCTTTATTCGTCCCACAATGGGGACATTTGCAGTCCACAGCAGCAATTTGAAGGGGGGAGTGGGGGGCGGTGTAAGGACAGAAACAAGATATTCTAAGCATAGCAAAATAAAAAATGTCATGACTGTTTCATAAAAACTGTACAGAGTGCAAGTATCAAGAAAGGCACATTGATATACTGCATCCACCCATATTTACAAGTGTCCAGGTTTTTTTTCACATGTGATGATTGAGAATTGCGAAGCCTGACAGCAGTCGGTAGGAACGAGCGGCGGTACCTCTCCTTCTTGCAGCGCGGGTGTAATAGTATCTGGCTGAAGGAGTTACCCAGTGCTGTCAGGGTGTGCAGGAGGGGGAGGGAGGGGCTGTCCAACATAGCTTTTAGTTTGGCTAGCGTCCGTCTGATGCCCACCTCCTTCCGAGAGTCCAGCGAGCAGCCCAGGACAGAACTGGCCCTCTTGACAAGGCGCTCCCGTCTTTTCCTGTCCCGGGTGGTGATGCTGCCTGACCAGCAGACAATTCCATAATGGATGGCTGATGCCACCACAGAGTCATAGAAAGTCTTTAGGAGTGACCCCTGAACTCCAAAAGACCTCAGTTTCCTGAGGAGGAAGAGGCGACTCTGTCCCTTTTTGATTAGGGCATCCGTGTTTGTAGTCCAGTCCAGTTTATTGTTGAGAGTAACACACAGGTACTTGTAGAAGGTCACCCTCTCAATGTCTGAACCCTGGATGTTCAACGGTGCAGGAGAGGATTGTTTCCTGCAGAAATCCACTACCAGCTCTTTGGTTTTCCCGGTGTTGATCTGGAGGTGATTCTGCTGGCACCAGTTCACAAAGTCGTTTGTCAGTCCCTTGTACTCCCGAACATCTCCCTCTGTAATGAGGCCGATAATAGCTGAGACGTCAGAGAACTTCTGAAGGTGGCAGGTTGGGGTGCTGTAGTTGAAGTTGGAGGTGTCGAGGGTGAACAGGAATGGAGCCAGGACTGTCCCCTCTGGCGCTCCGGTGCTGCAGAGAAGCCTGTCCGACTCACAGTTCTTTAGCCTCACGTACTGTGGCCTGTTTGTGAGGTAATCTATAATCCAGAATGTGAGGTGGTGGTCGACTCCAGCATGCCGCAGCTCGTCCCCCAGTAGATTTGGCTGGATGGTGTTGAAGGCACTGGAGATATCGAAGAATGTGATCCTCACCGTGCTCCCAGCATTCTCCAGGTGCAGCAGCGCTGAGTGGCGGAGGTTGATGATGGCGTCCTACACACCGATGCTAGGCTGGTAGGCAAACTGTAGCGGGTCCAGCGATGAGCTTGCCAGCGGTTGCACGTGGCCGAGGACGAGTCTCTCCAGCGTCTTCATCAGGTGAGACGTCAGCACCACCGTTCTGTAGCTGTTGAGCTCCTTTGGGTTGGCAATCTTGGGCACTGGGACCAGGCATGACAGAGCAGGTCTTGAGGAGTCGGGAGCTGATGTCATCCGGACCTGCTGCCTTCCTCACTTTCATCCTCCTCAGTTGGTTCCTCACCTGCACAGTTGTGACAGACAGGCAGGAACCAAGAGGCAGAGTGGCGGCTGAGGGTGTGGCAACGGTTGGGAGGGCAGTTGTTGGTTGCGGGAAGCTGGTCGTGAGAGGGGGCAGGGAGGGTAAGTCCACAGTGAGAGTTGGTGCAGGTGCAGCTACAGGTGGAGTTGATGGTGGGCCGGGGGCGACAGGCGTCTTGTCAAACCGATTGAAAAAGCGGTTGAGTTCATTTGCCCAGTCCTTGTCTTTTTCATTCAATGTCACTGGGCTTTTGTAGCCTGAAATGTTTTTCAGGCCCTTCCGACATTGCTGGCTTGCAGCTGCTCCTCCATTTTCATCCTTTAGGCCTTCTTCCCCTTTCTGATCTTCCTCCTCAGCTGGACTCACACTGCCTTCGGTTCCTCTCTGTTGCCCGACACAAAAGCTTTTTTCTTTTCCTTTAGGAGGGCTTTTATGTCAGGATTAATCCATGGTTTGTTGTTGGAAAAACACCACACAGTCCGGGTGGGTACGGTGTTTTGTTCACAAAGGTTTGTGTAGTCTGTGATGGTGTCGATGAGTGAATCAATGTCCTCCCCATGAATCTCACTGAAGAGCTCCCACCTAGTTGATTCAAAACAGTCCCGCAGAGCTACTTCAGCTTCTGTGGACCATCTTCTGACCGTGCGGGTCACAGCTGGTTGCCTCTGGACAAGGGGTTTGTACACAGGCTGGAGATGTACCATATTATGGTCTGCTCTTCCGAGAGGGGGGAGGGTTTGTACGCATCCTTGGCATTTGAGTAGAATAAGTCCAATATGTTATTGTCTCTGGAATGTAGCCACAAGGGGGCACAAGCCAGTGTCTTATTGTGCCGGTCCCACGCCCGGATAAATACAGAGGGTTGTGTCAGGAAGGGCATCCGACGTAAAAAAAAATTCAAAAACAAATATGCGAATCAAACCTATGAATCCCATACCGGATCGGTCGAGTCCCGGGTTAACAACGGCCGCCATTGGTACTGTTGACCTTCAGGGTGCCAGTGGAAAATGGACTACTGTTGGTCGAAGAAGGAGAGGAGGGAGGTGTGCCCGGAGGAAAAGAGAGAAATGGAACGCCAAGAGTATACAACTAAGAGTAGGAACTTTGAATGTAGGAACAATGACAGGTAAAGGTAGAGAGCTGGTTGACATGATGCAGAGAAGGAAGGTAGACATACTGTGTGTCCAGGAGACCGGGTGGAAAGGGAGCAAGGCTAGAAGCTTAGAATCAGGGTTTAAGTTGTTCTATCATGGTGAAGACAGAAAGAGAAATGGAGTTGGGGTTATCTTAAAAGAGGAGTTTGTTAGGAATGTCTTAGAAGTAAAAAGAGTCTCAGATAGAATGATGAGTCTGAAGCTAGAAATTGAAGGTGTGATATTCAATGTTGTTTGTGGGTATGCCCCACAAGTAGGATGCGAGCTGGCAGAGAAGGAGAAATTTTGATCGGACTTTGATGAAGTCATACAGAACATCCCGAGAAGTGAGATGGTTGCAATTGGTGGAGATTTCAATAGACATGTTGGCGCAGGAAACAAAGATGATGAGGAGGTGATGGGCAGGTTTTGACTCCAGATGAGGAACGCTGAAGGACAGATGGTGGTTGACTTTGATAAGAGAATGGGAATGGCTATTGTGAATACTTTCTTTCAGAAGAGACTGGAACATAGGGTGACCTATAAGAGTGGAGGCAGAAGTACACAGGTAGACTACATTTTGTGTCAACGGCGCCATCTAAAGGAAATCAGTGACTGCAAAGTAGTGGTTGGTGAGAGTGTAGCCAGACAGCATAGGTTGGTGGTGTGTAGGATGACACTGGCAGTGAGGAAGATGAAGAAACCAAAGGCTGAGGTGAGGACAACATGGTGGAAGTTGAAAAAGGAAGAGTGTTGCATGACATTTAGGAAGGAGGTAAGACAAGCACTGGGTGAGCAAGAGGTCCTCCCACATGACTGGCAAACTACAGCGAACATAATCAGAGACATGGGTCTGAAAGTACTTGGTGTATCGAGTGGAAGAAAGGTAGATAAGGAGACTTGGTGGTGGAATGGGAAGGTGCAGAAGTGTATACAGAGAAAGAGTTTAGCAAAGAAGAAGTGGGACACTGAGAGGACGGACGAGAGTAGACAGCAGTACAAGGAGATGCAGCGCACGGTTAAAGTAAAGGTGGCAAAGGCCAAACAAGAGGCCTATGATGACTTGTATGCTCGGCTGGACAGCAAGGAAGGTGAGACTGATCTTTACAGGCTGGCGAGACAGAGAGACAAAGATGGTAAGGACCTGCAGCAGGTTCGGGTGATTAAGGATAGAGATGGCAATGTATTAACAGGTGCCAGTAGTGTGATGGCAAGATGGAAAGAGTACTTTGAAGAATTGATGAATGAGGAAAATGAGAAGGAATAAAGAGTAGAAGATGTGACTGTTGTGGACCAAGACGTAGCAAGCATTAGCAAGGATGAAGTGAGGAGGGCGCTGAAGAGGATGAAGGGGGGGAAATGCACTTGGACCTGATGATTTACCAATCGAGGTATTGAAGTGTGTGGAATAAAGTTGATGAGCCATACAATGAAATACAATGAAACTCTGGGAAAGAGTAGTTGAAGCTAGACTAAGAGTAGAAGTGAACATTTGTGAGCAGCAGTATGGCTTCATGCCAAAAAAGAGTACGACAGATGCAGTGTTTGCTTTAAGAATGCTGATAGAGAAGTACAGAGAAGGTCAGAAGGAATTGCATTGTGTCTTTGTAGATCTGGAGAAAGCGTATGACAGGGTGTCCAGAAAAGAGCTGTGGCATTGCATGAGGAAGTCTGGAGTGACGGAAAAGTATGTCAGAGCGGTGCAAGACATGTATCATGACTGTAAGACAGTTGTGAGGTGTGCTGTCGGTATGACTGAGGAATTCAAGGTGGAGGTGGGACTCCACCAGGGGTCAGCTCTGAGCCCCTTCTTGTTTGCTATGGTTATGGACAGGCTGACAGACGATGTTAGACAAGAATCTCCTTGGACCATGATGTTTGCAGATGACATTGTGATCTGTAGCGAGAACGGGGAGAAACTAGAGATGTGGAGATATGCCCTGGAAAAGAGAGGAATTGGATTGGATTGGATTGGATTGGATATGCCTTTATTAGTCTCACAGTGGAGAAATTTACATTTGAATTTTACAATGAAGATCAGTCGCAGCAAGACAGAATATATGTGTGTGAATGAGAGGGATCCAAGTGCCAGAATGATGCTACAGGGGGAAGAGATAAATAAGGTGGAGGATTTTAAGTACTTGGGGTCAACTGTCCAGAGCAATGGAGAGTGTGGAAAAGAGGTGAAGAAGCGTGTCCAGGCAGGCTGGAGCGGCTGGATAAAAATGTCAGGTGTGATGTGTGATAGAAAGGTTTCAGCTAGGATGAAAGGAAAAGTGTATAAAACCGTGGTGAGACCAGCCATGATGTTTGGACTGGAGACAGTGCCACTGAAGAAATGACAGGAAGCAGAGCTGGAGGTAGCAGAGCTGAAGATGTTGAGGTTTTCTTTGTTAGTGACCAGGTTGGATAGGATCAGGAATGAGTACATTAGAGGGACAACTCATATTAGAGGGTTTGGAGAGAAAGTCAGAGAGGCCAGACTGAGATGGTTTGGACATGTTCAGAGGAGAGAGAGTGACTATATCGGGAGAAGGATGCTGAGTCTTGAACTGCCAGGCAGGAGACCGAGAGGAAGGCCGAAGAGGAGGTTCATGGATGTGGTCACAGAGGACATGAAGGTAGCTGGTGTGAGAGAAGAGAATGCACAAAACCGGGATAGATGGAGGACATTGATTTGCTGTGGCGACCTCTGAGGGGAAAAGCCGAAAGGCAAAGAAGAAGTTATTGTCTCTGGTGGCACAATTTACATATTGTGTAAATGTTGGTAATGGGTTGAAAGTGATTGTTCGTCCCTGGTCCATGGCTTCTCAGGGTGTTGATGGCAGAGGATGGTTTAATCAGCAGGAAGCCAGGTGTTGAACAGAATAAGTCAGTTTAATCTTGTAGACAGCAGGGCATCGTGGGGTGTCGGCCGAGGAGGGGCAGAAAGGAAAGAAGAAAGAGGAAGGAGGAAGAAGCGCGAAAGACCGCTGGGAGAGAATTTATAAGACGGACATAATAGGATGTGACGTAATAGGATGTGACATCATGTAAAGGAAGGCAGGATATGACGTATCAGGAAGTCCAAAACGTAAACAAACGATGCAAAAGAGATGTTGAAAGATGTTCGTATAGCGATTTACCCCAACATATCCCTGTTAGATATGTTCGTCAGGGGGGAGATGTTGGGGTAATTCGCTATACAAACATCTCTAAACATCACTTTCTAATCTTTGTTTACGTTTTGGACTTCCTGGTATGTCATATCCTGCCGTCCCTTACATGATGTCGCAACTACATTACGTCACATCCTATCGCGTCACACACTGCGCCGTATAAATGCTCTCCCATTGCAGTTCGTCACTCTCTCTCCACTCTGTCCCCTCCTTCGCTGACCTGCCGCGATATCTCCGCTCTCTTCAAGATTAAACCAACTTTCTGTTCAACACCTGGCTTCCTGATGATTTAACCATCCTATGCCATCAATGCCCCTAGAAGCAATGAATCAGGGACGAATGATCAAAATAAACCCATTATCCCCCCTGACGAACATATCTAACATTGGTGGAGGTGAATAGAAAGAAGAAAGAAAAAAGAAAAGAAAATCACAAAATAAAACAATAACAATGGAAACAATCTCAAAGTCATGTCATTCGCTACAACAGTCAAATCTTCATGGCATCCTGGATGGTGATCACCAGGATGACGAGGGGGAACGAAATTGTTTGTAGCATTTGTTGCAAGCAGGCCCCAGGGTGTGATACGGATGAGCTTCTGACTGGGAAACGGGTGTGATCTGTCGATGCGGCTCCAGTGACGTGCATCGGGAATCTCCTTGACGAACGATGTCCTCGCGAATCCAGATGAAGCTCGTGGCTCCTAAGACGGCTAGCAGCTCCGTAACCGGTCCATCCCACGTTGGTGTGGCCCACGTCATTCTCTTCAGACCGCAGCTCCTTCCTGTGGAAAACAAAAGGAGACTTGTGCCAGGTCACATGTTGACAAGATGATTTCATTCTACACAACACATTTTCTGGGTGTTTCTTTCCCTATCCAAGTCTGTCTCATCGTTAAGGCTCTGCAATGCATTCTCTCACAGAAGTGGCTGTAAATCATTGTTAGATGTTAGTTGATTAGTAAATGGTAGTGGTTAGTGAGTCTGCATTTCTGGAGGGCACAAACCTTCTTGGGGAACGACGTTGCAGCCAACATCACTCATTACCAAAAGTGAAAATTTTGGTAATGGGGATTTGGGCTATTTATCGTCACTCCCCTCTGTTGAAACATGAAAAGTGGAAATTCGCCAACTGGGTACGTGTTTGCGTGGAAAACACGGCCCGTTCTGCGGATGTATCAATTTGCAAAGCACCAATTGCCAATCACTGCTCTTAAATTTGGAGGCCAAATTTCGGCATGTCTCTCAACATCTGCATGGGCACCAATTCATGTGGCATTTACCATAAAGATGTACGTTGAGCACAGCTTCTCCTGCTGTTACTCCTCTGCTCCCCAAGCAAATCATATCTGCAAATTTTGTGTGGGGTAGACAGTTGCATGTCGCCACATTCTTTGGGTGGAGGACAGCCTTCTACAATTCTTTAGCACAAGATGACAGCAAACAATGTCAGCAAACAATATGGCAATCTGTATAAATGGTCATCGTCTGTTTTTTCGTCTTGGGTCTGGGGACCTGTAAAATTGTCTGTTTTCTTTTGGTTGTCAGCTCTCGTCCTGACAAAAGATATCCTAGAAAAACAACTTATTTTTGGCAAAATTGTAAGTTATGCAAATAAGCTTTGTTACCCGTGCTCTCTAGATATTGGAACAAAGCTCTTGATACAGTCTTGTTCTCGTCTTTAGTCGCAGAAGCAATTAAGATGTCGTCAACGTATAAAAGAATCTGAGAAGTCTCAGGATGTTTAAAATCAGAAATACATGAAGACATTTCCTGTGAAAAAATTGTGTGCCTATCTGTAAACCCTTGTGGCAATCTTGTATATGTATATTTATTTCCATTAAATGTAAATCCGAACTAATGATGTGAATTCTTGTGCAACGGAATGGAGAAAAAAAGCTTTTCTCAAATCAATTACTCTAAACCATTATTTGACAGGTTTTAAACAGTTCAATAATGTGTGTGGTTCTGGCACACACGGAGCACATGATTGTATGGATTTATTTATCTGTCGCAAATCATACACCATTCTCCAAACCCCAGATTCAACATTTTAACAGGAAATATCGGTGTATTACATTCACAAGTCGGGTCTTCAATCAAAATACAGTGAGACCTCAACTTACGAACTTAATTGGTTCCCAGACAGAGTGTGTAAGGCGAAAAGTGTGTATCTAAAAAAAATTGTATTGTAATGAAAGAAATACACTGCATTGTATCATAAAGTCACAAAGAGAGGCACATTAATGTGGACTAATGTGGATAATGAGGACTGTAATTAAAGAAATAAACTGTGCTGTAAAAAAAGTTTTTTTCAACTTGTTTGATTGCCCGAGACCGTCGCTTTGAGAGCAAGGAAACACCTTTTGCAACAGACGCACCTTTGATGGCGTCTGTGTTCCGGAGAATGGGAGCAATGGTTGACTTAGCATAGCCATGCTCGGCCACTAAATCACACAAACGCACACCTCGTTTGTGTTTTTCAATTATCTCATTCTTCTCAGCGACTGTGATTTTATTTTGTGTCATCCTGGGCTGAACACGAGCCTTTGGTGTTTTTTTTCGATCCCATCATAGTAAAATTATCAGCAAAAAGCTCCAAGTAGGCGATCGACGGGTGCATTCAATGAGAGGGGGTGTGCAAAGTAGCGCCGGCTGGAGCACTGTTTGGTCGTGTGCTTCCGCCAGCCGTGGTGGGTGTGTATTATGAAAATAGTGCTTATTATGAGGTTTAATTTTCATAAATTAGAGGTTCTTAAGACGAAAAGTTTGTAAGATAAGGTGTTTGTAAGTTGAGGTCTCACTGTACCAGCCTTCACCATATCCCGTATTACAGGAGTGATGCCACTAAAAGCATCCTGTTTTAATGGATATTGTTTTAGTCTGGGTCGATAAATCATTTTAGGCAATACTTCAATTGGTTTTGCTGTTTTAAGTAAGCCCACATCTGTTTTTCCCAATGACCAAAGGGCCTTGTGTTCGACCTACTAAGCATAAAACCTTTGAAATATGATAACTTCTATTCTGTCTATTCTCTATCAAGGGTCCAAACAACATCAGTTCCCGACTCTAAACCAGCTGCTTGTCTTTGTCCAGCGAAGCTCGGCAGAGTTCCACAGCTGTGAAAAATGTCATTCCTGTTACCAGTGCCCAAGATCGCCCACCCGAAGGAGTTCAACAACTACAGAGCGGTGGCGCTGACGTTTCATTTGAAGACGCTGGAGAGACTGGTCCTCGCCCACCTGGGACCGCGGGCGAGCTCATCACTGGACCCGCTACAATTTGCCTACCAGCCCTGTCAGGTTTGTTTTGATTTGTCATGTTTCACTGATGGTTTTGTTTGCTACTTTGGACCTTTCTGATCTGATGACTGTTTTTGATGCAATATAGCTACATATATAGAAGAATGAATGACTCTCTGTGTCATATTATTTGTTATTTAGTTTTTTTTTGTTCTTTTGACTTCAAGACGGTGCCGCGAGAGTGGCTGCCTTACCAGCAGCTCATGTATTTTGTTTTTCTACTTTCATTCTTTCATCACTTTGCTGCTGTGAAATGTAAATATCTCCACTGTGAGACTAATAAAGGCAAATCCAATCCAATATATCAATATGACTTTCTTGATACTTGCACTATGTACAGTTTTTTTATGAAACAGTTTTGCACATTTACAATATATAGTTGACATTTTTATTTTGCTATGCTTAGAATATCTTGTTTTCTCTCCGTTCACCCCCCCCCACAACATCCCCCTTTCAAATTGCTGCTGTGGACTGCAAATTTCCCTATTGTGGGACGATTAAAGGTTTTCTGATTCTGATTCTAATGCATCAATTGAATATTTATGTAGTCCTAAAACTCCATATTCTGTGGGTCGTGGAATTTGAGTGACAATGACAAAAACCCTGTCACTGGAGTACACACATTTGCACATCGTCTGGCAGACGGTGAGTATAGTTTAGCTTTTTTGATTGTTGCTGTGCTGATGACCATTTTGTGTTTGGGAGCCTTTTACTCAGCGAGTTGCTTGTTCTGTAGCCACAAAGGGACATAAGTCTTCTTGTGCTGGTCCCAAGCCCGGATAAATACAGAGGGTTGTGTCAGGAAGGGCGTCTGACGTAAAAGCTGCGCCAAAACAAACATGCGTATCATATCTATGAAGATGGAGGTTACTGATTCGCTGTGGCGACCCCTTGAAGGAAAAAGCAGAAAGGAAAAGAAGTCTGGCAGTGAATGAGTTATGTTTCTTCAAGTGAGAAGTTATTTCCTGGCCAATGACGTCCTCTAGTGCAGTGGTCCCTGAACTTTTTTTGCGCGCTGTACCGGTTTAATGTCAAACAATATTTTCACGGACCGGGGGATAAATACAACAAAATTAAATGATACGACAGGCATGGAAACTGTTTTTTTTTTTAATTTCTTTTAAATATAATAATAAACGTGAATCCATTGTGTATTTTTATACAACTTTATTAGCAGTCCTGGTAACATCGCGCCAGCAACAACATAATACAGTAAAGTCTCGTTATATCGATAGTACTGCTTATTACGATACTATTTCTATGAACGCAAGGAGAAAATTTACATGCCGCAGGATCGGATATATCGATAGTCCGGTTATATCGATATTTTTTCCGACTCCCGAGAATATCGATATAACGAGACTTTGCTGTATTATGTAACATCGTCTCTGCCCCTGAACGCTCTATGGTCACTCAGGTAATGTTTAAACGTGCCTTCAAAATAAGATACACCACAAAAAGTACAAAGCACATGAAAAATACAACTCACATCAACTGAATCCGTGGGACCCCTGAGCTTGTTTCTCTGCAACAAGACTGTCCCATCTAGGGATAATGGGAGAGAATGACACCCGAAGTGTCTTGCTTATGTCGAATCTACTCGGTCGTTTTGTTTTGGTTGCTGTCACTGCAGAAAACCCCGCTTCACACAAATAAGATGTCGGAAACGACAACAGGGTATTCAGTGCTGTTGTGGCGATCTCGGGGTATTCTGCCATCACTTTAATCCAGAACACCGGCAGAGTTGTTGTGTCAAACATACTTTTAAGTCCGCCATCATTTGCGAACTCCAGCAGTTCTTCCTCTTGCACAGGCATGCTGGATTCACCTGGTTTGTTAACCAAGGGGTTGCGGATACATTCTTTGCCAGTTCGTGGGTCTTTTGTGGCTGGGAAGTGGCGCTCAAACTCTTGTAAAAGCAAAGACAGGTGCTCGTGGATCAGCTGGGGGAATGAAGGCTGGGACTCAGTCTCTTCCAAAAACCCCGCCAATGTTTGAAACATGTCAAATACACTGCTATTCAAGCGTCGTCCCCACTAATCCAGTTTGGCTTTAAATGCAGCTACTTCATCAGGCAACTTGAAGACAGTTGTCATTTTCCCCTGAAGTGACAGCTTGAGTTCATTGAGCAGGTTGAATATGTCGCACAAGTAAGCGAGCTTTGCGACCCATTCCTCGTCACGGAAATGTGCTGCAAGCGGTGACTTTTCATTTTTCAAAATAAAATATAGTTCGAACTCAGATAATAAATAAAACGGAAATTATGTAAACTATTCTTTCTGCGCGGACCGGTACCAAATGACCCACGGACCAGTACCGGTCCGCGGCCCGAGGGTTGGAGACCTATGCTCTAGTGCAGTGATTTTCAACCACTGTGCCGTGGCACACTAGTGTGCCGTGAAAGATCGTCAGGTGTGCCATGAGAAACTATCCAATGCCCCCTTTTCAAATTACAAATTTTACAAACAGTTATTAATCATTTTCTGCCAATATTATGTCATTGTCCTGTGTCGTTGCTGAAAAGACTGTGAGGGTAATTTACTATTTGTCCGTGTGGCAACACGTCACTGATTGCGTCTTTCCTGTGAGATGGTTCGTGGTGTGCCGCAAAAAAATTACCATGTAAAAAGATGTGCCCTGGTTCAAAAAAGGTTGAAAAACACTGCTCTAGTGGACGTGTAGTAATATCACACCACACTCGCAGCTGTGGATTGATTCCGATGTAGCACGACTGAAGGCCGAGGAGTCACATGCACGGCCCGCCACTGTCTAGATCAGAGGTGTCAAAGTCTTTTTTTGCCGTGGGCCACATTGTAGTTATGGTTTCCTCTCGAGGGCCGTTATGAATTTGGGGAAGCCATTCGAATGTTTAATCCCCTCCACATATTACATATAGAGCGCACAGCAAATTAATCAATAACTAGTTTTGAAATCTGAAGTCAAGAATAATGACTGTTATTGTGGTTTACATCCAAAAATATGAAAATTTGGTTAGGATTTTAGCAAGCATCATGGAATTTCACAAGTTTGATTTGCTTTGCAAAAAAGTTGTGGCGGGCATTTGGTCCCCGGGCCTTGTCTTTGACAGTCTTTGATAGTTATTTGTTTATTTGGTTGGTTCGTTGGTTAGTTAGCCAGTTAGTTAGTTATTCAGTCAGTTAGCTAGTTGGTTAGCTGACTAGTTGGTTAGTTAGTTAGTTACATAGTTAGTTTCTTTGTTGGCTAGTTAGTCCGGCAGTCAACTAGTCAGCTAATCAACTATTTTTTAGTTCGCTAGTCAGTTAGTTAGTCAGTCAGTCAGTCAGTTAGCTAGTTGGCTAGGTGGCTAGTTGGTTAGCTGGCTAGTTTGTTTGTCAGGCAGCCAGTCACCTAGTTAGTTAGTCCAATTCTTAGCTTGTTGATTAGTCAGTTGGTTAGTCAGTTAGTTGGCTAGTTAGTTAGTCAGAAAGTCAGCTAGTAAGCTAGTCCGCTAATCAACTAGTTATTTAGTTCGCAACTAGTTATTTAGTTCGCTAGTCAGTTAGTTAGGCAGTCAATCAGTTAGCTAGTTGGCTAGGTAGCTAGTTGGTTAGCTGGCTAGTTAGTTTGTCAGTCGACTAGTTGGTTAGTTTGTTCGTTAGTTTGTGAATTAGTCAGTTAGTTAGTCAGTCAGCTGGCTAGCTAGTTAAATAGCTGGTTAGTTAGTTCGTTGGTAATTTGGTTAGTTAATGAATTAATTAGATGGATAGTTAGCTAGTTGTTTAGCTGGCTAGTTAGTTACTTAGTTCATTGGCTGGGTGGTTAGTTATTGAGTTAATTAGTTGCCTAGTTAGTTAGTTCCTTAGCTGGCTAGTTGGTTAGTTGTTTGGTTAGTTAGTTGGTTAGTTATCTGTCTTGTTTATTTTTCTTTTTTTTGGGTGGGTGAATTTTAAAATGTGACCAACTTGGCCATTGACAGTGTTGAAGGATTTCACATGTCCCGGTTCCACGTGTGCAAGTTCTTTTCTCTCCACATTCCTGCAATGACCTCTCTTTTTCTCTCACTCTCTCTCACTCTCTCTTTCT